>NC_079451.1:5909567-5951283 GCF_903798145.1 Danio aesculapii | reverse complement strand
CCCCCCCCCCCCCCCCCCCCCCCCCCCCCCCCCCCCCCCCCCCCCCCCCCCCCCCCCCCCCCCCCCCCCCCCCCCCCCCCCCCCCCCCCCCCCCCCCCCCCCCCCCCCCCCCCCCCCCCCCCCCCCCCCCCCCCCCCCCCCCCCCCCCCCCCCCCCCCCCCCCCCCCCCCCCCCCCCAAGTACTATTAATCCTGGATTAACATCTGTTGATCCTAAAATGTCGTTTTTTTTTTTTTTTTTTTTTTTTTTTTTTTTTTTTTTTTTTTTTTTTTTTGGAAATGTACTACATATCTAATCCCTACCCCTAAACTCAACCCTAACTGTAAATTATTCCCATAATCAGAAGGGAATAAGGATGATCATGTAGAAGCACATAACCCTGACTGTAAACTTTTGCCTTAATTCTGTTTTGCTGATTTGAATGTTTAACAGATGTTGATCCAGTAACATGTCCTAGTGAAATCACACTAACCTACACCACAATAAAAGGTCCCTATAAATGTGCAGTATTATCAGACAATACAATGCCACAGATGTTGCATATTTTGAGGGAATGTTCAGTTGGCATGCTGACTGCAGAAATGCCCACCAAAGATGTTGCCCGTTAATTTCTCTACCAGAAGTCCTCATCCAACAGAGTTTAAGAGAATACCGCAATACATCCATCCTTCCTAACAACTTCAGACACTGTGTAATCACACCAACCCAGGACCTCCATATCTAGCATCTCCACCTCCAAGATGGTCTGAGGCCAGCCACCTGGACAGCTGTTGCAACAATCAATTTGCATAAGCAAAGAATTCCTTCACAAACAGTCAAACCATTTTAGGAAAGCTTATCATCCTCATCAGGGTCTCGACCTGACTACATTTCGTCACCATAATCGACTTGAGTGGGAAAATGCTTACATTAATTGACATCTGGACATCTGCTTTTCACTGTCGGGCATTGTGTGGGTGAGTGGTTTGCTAATGTCAATGTTTTGAATCAAGTGGCCCATGATGGCGGTGGGGTTATGGTATGTGCAGGCATATGTTATGGACAAAGAATACAGCTGCATATTATTGATGGCATTTTGAATGCACATAGATACCACAACAAGATCCTGAGGCTCATTGTTGGGCCATTCATCCATGAACCCATGAACATCACCCTTATGTTGCAGCATGATGATAATGCATGGACCCATGTTGCAAGGATCAGTACACAATTCCTGGAAGTTGAAAACATCCCAGTTCTTGGATGGCCAGCATACTCACCCATTGACCATGTTTGGGATGCTCTAAATCAGTGTATACAAGATCATGTTCCAGTTCCTGCCATTCTCCAGCAACTTGCACAGCCATTTAACAGAAGTCAGCTAACATCCTAAAGGCCACAATCAACTACCTGACTTTATATGAAGGAGATGTGTTACACTGGAAATGGTGGCCACACCAGATAACACAACTCAAATCCTCTTCACTTTTTTTGCAAGTGACGTCACTGAGGATTGGGGTGTTAGGGGCGAGGTACTGTTTGTATAGGTTCTAATAAAACACAACAGGTTACCCTAAGGGGTAGGTTTAGGCTTGCAGTAGGTGTAGATTTTAATAAAACACCATAAGTTGGACTTTGTCCTTGTGAGATTTAGGCAAATTTACATAATAGGCATAATTACACAGATTTTAGGTAAGTGTATGAACAACATTTGAAAGAAATAGACCTTTTGTTTACAAAGAATAAAAGTTTTGATTTTTGTTGTTCAGCTAATGAAATATGGGAGCAAAAACAAAAGTGTGTTTATGTTTTTGCTGAGTAATAGTCCAAAGACATGCGGTACAGGTGAATTGGGAAGGCTAAACTGTCCGTAGTGTATGAGTGTGAGTGAGTGTGTATGGATGTTTCCCAGGAATGGGTTGCTGCGTGAAACAAATTGGCGGTTCATTCTGCTGTGGCGACCCCAGATTTCACGAGTTGCATGCCAATCATCAACACTTGACACTGTCATGTTAGACTGCAAAACTTCTTCAAACCTTCTGACATTTTAAACTTACATTTTTGTTATTATATAGGCAGCACAGTGGCTCAGTGGTTAGCACTGTTGCCTCACAGCAAGAAGGTTGCTGGTTTGAAGCCCAGTTGGACCAGCTGGCATTTTTGTGTGGATTTTGCATGTTCTCCCCGTGTTTACGTGGGTTTCCTCCTGGTGCTCTGTTTTCCCCCACAGTCCAAAGACATGCGCTATAGGTGACTTGAATAAACTAAATTGCCCATAGTGTATGGATGTTTCCCAGTACTTTGTTGTGGCTGAAAAGGCATTCATTGCATAAAACATATTTTGGGATAGTTAGTGGTTAATTCTGCTGTGGCGACCTCTCAAATAGAGACTAAGCCAAAGTAAAATGAATGAATGAAAGAATGTTTCTATATAAACTGCAAATTTTTTTTCCTAATTTTCAAAAACCTTTGTTTTAATTATCAGTTTAGTCCAAAATCACAGACATGGATGACAGAAAACAAAAAATATGCAAATATTATACTCTGTATTTCTTGTTTTTTGGTGTCCTTTAAATGTCTCTGATTCCAAGTCAAGACATAGCAAAAAAAATTACTTAAGTGCAGATTAGAGATGCAAATTAGTGATTAGTTCGATACCACAGATTTCTTTCTGATTTGCTACTGAGTAAAATCACTGCGCTTTCACGTAAATCATGTAAATCATCCCCTAAAACACCACTCATTGACTTTGTTGGATTATAATAATTAACCTAAATTATTGATTGTGTCTCTTTTTTCTGTAATGTTCTAGATTAAGGGTTTAGAAGGAGATTTTGGAAAATGCTAACATTAGCCTGATAGCACTGAAAGCCTACATCCCACCAGTGCTTAATTTGTAAATTGCGAGGTTTGAAGAGGGTTTGGGAATCATGGAAGACAGTCAAGAGCAGGGAGGAGCGGGACGGGGCGGTGTTGCATGTGAGGAGGGGGATCGGCAAAATAAGGTGCTGGATCAGATTTCAGAGGTGCCAGATCCAGCTTGTTCCGGCACAAATTAAGCCCTGTGTCCCACCCTCAAAATTGCCATCCATAGCATGAATGTATATGCATGAATGTGCACTAAACAGCATCACTACAATACATCATGTAAAATTCACCAGAGAGAAAACTTTACAGTTAGTAATTACAGTACCAAACTATGAATAAAAAACAAGGTAGGTTGTAGATATTTGCTTTCCATTTTCTGTCTCAACCTTGTTTGTAAATGCAAAGATGAAGTAACCTAACCGTGCGTTCACACCGAAAGTGGCGAGAGCATCAATAGTCGGAAGTCATTCATATTCAATGTGAGCCGGTGCCAATAAGCGGTGAGGAGCAGTGCGGTGCGTCTTCACCGGTGTGGGTGTCGAGGAGAGTTGAAATCAAGTTAACTTTATGGTAATGAGCTATGACGTGGCTCCGCAGCAAGCAATCAGAATGTAGAAGTCCACCGCTTGAGAGGAGTCCAGAGAAGACAGTCCTGTGAACTTTGATTCCAACCACAGTTGTTGCCAAGAGTTTTATTGCGGTCGTCGGATTTCCAACTATTTGCAATCTTTTCTTACAGGAACATATGTCAAAAAGTTACTGGTGGGTTACTGATGTGCATTAATGTTATATATTTTTCTTTAAAAAAAGTGTGAATCTCATGCGACAAAACAGTACAAAACAGTATTGCTGCTTCAGGATATTTAAGACATATGGATACATTGGATAATTAAGTGGAGCAAACCCACACCACATGCAACTTGATCTTCCATAGTTAAATTAATTTGATAAAAAGTATGCAACATTTTCACGCTAGAAAGCATGTTTTATGCAGGAATGTGCAGGAACTGAAATGATATGATATGCTGCAACGGCCCCTTTAAATACCAGATCAATGTAGTGAATTTTGACGCTCTCGCTGCCGGAGCTGAAGGTTGACAGCGTTGTCACCCGGGCGGCCAGAGTGACCTTTGACGCTCTCGCCACTTTCGGTGTGAACATACGGTAATACTTTACAGGCAAACAAGGTGCACAGAGGTATGCAGCTGCATTTTTTAACAGACAAGAAGGACATCATAATGTTTGGACTGGACATTTTGATTGAATGAGCTTTTTTTGGTCCTACACCTTTCACAGATTATTAATATACATATAAATACATTTGGACCACTTAATGTAACGATTACTATCAGGATCTATCAGGACAGTGGGTCAGTCGATTGGTTAGTCAGTCAGTCGACAGCTGCCTGAGGTGGATTTATGCGAGCAGGTGCGAATGGCACTCGCAAGAGAAATTTGTGATCTCAAAAAGTGTACACAGTGGCCTCTGGTGGATTTGCAAAGACAAAACTGCAAAAAAACGTACCTCTTCATTCTCAGTACATGTTAGTGAGACATTAACTAATGGAACCTTTTTGAAAAGTGTGACTTATATGGTATTATAATCCAGCTCTTTCCTTGGAATTTGCTTGTTGACAGCACTTCAGTATAGATTACAAAAGAAACACTGGTAACAAAGACTTCTGGTTTCACTGATATGAGTGTAAAGATGGTTGCTGTCAGTGTTTACTCACCGCTACTTTAAAGACTGTACTGCCTTCACATTTTGGCCTGTTTTCCGGGACTTTGCTGATGTGCATTACCATTCCTTTGAATAAGCAACACAATATTTTGCAGTGTAAGATCACCCTCTTGTGGAAGCTTATTGTCAGTGTAGCTGTTCCAATATATAATAGCAATTAATTAGTGTAAAACAATGATACCGTCTTTATGATGTTACATTTAATTTATTGTCTTTGTTAATACATAAAAAGGTTTAAAGGCAACATATTTATGTAACACATTTTTTTACATGTAGCCAATTTCTGCATACATACAATTTAAATATGTACGGACTACAATTTATGTGCTGTCTTGCATTAGAGAATACAGTTTAATCCCTTTTATATAGCCTTTGAAATAATAATTGTATATGTCATGTTATGACAACTAAATAAGCAAATGTATCATCATGTACAGCACAACACTGAGAAAATAAACAAATAGGGAAAAATATTCTGTATATCGCAAAAAAAAGAGGTTTTCTTAGAGTTTTTGTTTTAATAATTTGCATAATAATTAAAATAGGTGACGTGGTGGCACAGTAGGTAGTGCTGTCACCTCACAGCAGGAAGGTCGCTGGTTCGAGCCTTGACTGGGTCAGTTGGCCTTTCTGTGTGGAGTTTGCATGTTCACCCAGGGTTCGCGTGGGTTTCCGCCAAGTGCTCCAGTTTCCCCCACAGTCCAATGACATGCGGTACAGGTGAATTGGGTAAGCTAAATTGTCAGTAGTGTACGAGTGTGAATGGGTGTGTATGGATGTTTCCCAGAGATGGATTGCAGCTGCAAGGGCATTCGCTGCGTAAAACATGTGCTGGATATGTTGGCGGTTCATTCCGCTGTGGCGACCTTGGATTAATAAAGGGACTAAGCTGAAAAGGAAATAAATGAATGAATGATTAAAATTAATATCGTTTTTGGTGTGAAATAAGATTATCTCACTTAACCCACTTGCAGATTATTTTGCTTGTTTATTGAAAGAAATTCTGTAAACAAAACATTTATTTGTCTACAAAAGGGTTAAGAATTTTGATTAATTTGAACTAAGAACATGACAAAAACTTATTTTATATATATAATTTTTATGTACTTTATTTATACATTAACACCACAGTTATTAAATAGGAATAGTCCACACGTCTTAATTCGATATGTGTTTAAAACACTCATGACTTCAGTTGGATTATTGCCATCAAAAATCTATTTTTTACATGTTGACTCTTAATTAAAGTATTGTCTCAATCATATTGGTGTCCATGTAAACATATTTACTGACTACGTTTGCAGAAGGTTGCTGGTTCGAGCCTTGGCTGGGTCAGTTGGTATTTCTGTGTGGATTTTGCATGTTCTTACTGTGTTTGTGTGGGTTTCCTCCAGGTTTCTCCCACAGTCCGAAGAATTGCACTATAGGTGAATTGGGTAAGCTGAAATTGTCCATTAATTGTCCATGAATAAGTGTGTATGGATGTTTCCCAGTGATGGGTTGCAGCTTTAAGGTCATCTGCTTCGTGAAACATATCCTGGATAAGTTGGCGGTTCATTCCGCTGTGGCGACCCCAGATTAATAAAGAGACCAAGCCGAAAAGAAAATGAATATATGAATAGTTACCCAATGATACAAAAATAATTTCTAACATTGACCTCAGGTTTTAAACTTAATTATTTGGATTTTTTGATTGGTACATATATTGATTGTTATTAATCTAGACTTTGTAGAAACAGAACTGTTTGTTTAAATGACAACAGTTAGTTTAATCTTCTCCAGAAATGTTATTTATCTGTTTTAGTAGAAAAATTAGTAGTTTGATGTTATTGTGCATTTATTTTGTTATGAATGTAAAGTATGAAATTAATAATGCCATTTACTGCTACTAATACTACTACTAATAATAATAATTGTTATAATAAATGGTAATTATTATTATTAAATTATTAGTTATTATTTATTATTAAATCTAGAGGAAAGTGATTGCCTGAAAATAACCCTCATTATATACAAAAAAAAATCCATTTTTTTTTTATCATTTTTATTTATTAGTTATTTTTTCATATATTTAGGAATACAAATATAAAAAAGCCATCATGTTTTATTAACAATACAAAACATTGTCTGAACAAATTAGACTAAATCAATTGAGGCAACTTTTCCAAAGAGAGTCCACACTAAAGCTGATAAAGTCACAATGATTGGGAGAGAAAATAAAAAGGCCTTCTAAGAAACAGCTATTTCATTCCCCAGCAGGAAGAGAAGGCTTTAATCCAATTCAAGGTTTGCTAATCCATAATCTCCCTTGTTCCAGCGTCATTTCTCCCATTCCCTCTGTAAACCCTGACCCACGATACACAAGTCTGGATGTGAAACAGACCGAACTGCACCTCGGATTTCGGTTTGCTCACTCCATGGTTTGTCTTCTCTGTCTGGTCCTTCTTCCAACCTGTCGGACAAAGCAAAATAAGCACATTAGTGAACTGAAGGATTAGAGAAGTGGGCTAGCGCTGGTTAGCACTGGCCAACAGCAAGTCATTGAGAGCTTAGCTGTCAGGGATTAGCATGTGTATTATAATGTATGTGAGGGAGGAAAGAGTGTCATGTTATTATAGTGTCAAGAGATATTTCATGTTTCCACAAGTTAGCTACAATTCCGTTACTCTGGTATCATCATAAACCTCCTGTTCTTCCTTTACTGTATACACATACACAAAATGAGCATCTTTTGATGCATAATAAGTCACGGATATTTAAAACAGGACCATCATATGGAACACATGTTCTACAAAGCAAAATGTAAGAATGTTGCATTCAAAATATGCTAATTATATTACTTAATTTGACTTAGCTATATATTTTGGCCACTTGTTTACTTCATTTATTCAATCATTTTCTTTCAGCTTAGTCTCTATTTCAGAAGTCAGCACAGTGGAATAAACCACCACCTATTCCAGCATATAATTTAGACATTGGATGCCCTTCCAGCTACAACCTATTACTTGGAAACACCCATACACACACATACACGGCCAATTTAGTTCATCCAATTTACCTATACTGCATGTCTTTGGGCTGTAGGGGAAAGCGGAGCACTTGAAGGAAACCCACACCAACACAGGGAGAACATACAAACTCTACACAGAAATGCCAACTGGCCCAGCCAGAACTCGAACTAGTGACCTTCTTGCTGTGAGGGGACAGTGCTAACCACTGACCCAACTATTTGTTTCCTATATGTTTCCACCAATGTATAGTTTCTGAGAAAACTGTACATTTAAATGGATTACTCTGAGACACTCAGAGGTGTCCAATTTCGGTCCTAAGTTTCTAGTTTATCTAGTAAGAGCTTGAATAGCTGGTTCAGGGGTGTTTGATTAGGGTTGGAGCTGAGGGAAAAGATATGGCCCATAAGGCATTGCAATTACTACATGATATTTGGACAGACAAAAGTTTATAAAATTTTAGGCCTATGCATGCTCTTATTATTTCAGTTATTTTGCCTTTAACATAAATAAGTGTGCAAACAATATACTTGCTTTTTATCCATTGAGTGAGCTGTCTCTTTAATACCCTGTGTTTTATATACGTTGCTGCTGATTGGGCTTACATACTCTTCAAGCAATAGAAAAAGTATTTCTCAAACCCCATTGCACACCATTTTAAGGTTGAACATGGCCCTGTTCTTTCTGATTCTCAAATATGATTGGCTGAAAGCTGTGCAATATTCAACTAGTACCAGGCAATTTACCTGTGTGTATCACTCCACCCACTGAGTGCCAATCAAAGGACTAAACTCATTATATTTTGACAAATAATGGAGCTGCCTGTGGTCTGCAGCCTCGTGCCTATGCATAAATCACTCACCCATGGGTGCAAATTGCTGGTTCACTCCCACATGTCTCTGCCACGGAGATGACAGGCACCCTGGATGACATGCTGAGACTGGGCCTTCTGTCTGACTGGCTGCGGCGGATGAATGGCTGGGGCCCTCGTGCAGACACTGGCAGCCGACCCCGCTCACCCCAAGGACGAGGCAAAACACTGCTACCAGTGGAGGTCCATGCTTGAGGTGGCTTAGGTGTAGGAACGGACTGAGCCTCAAATAAGGACGATGAGGCTGGGCAAAACACTGATCGTGCATTACTAAAAACTCTTGAAGTATCCTCGGTACTGTTTTCTCGGGACCATCGCTGCACTTTTGGAGAAGCAGGGGGCGATGGTGCCTTAAAGGGATAGGTGACCCCTGTCATTGTGATGGGGTTGTGGTCTTGCTGCACCACAGGTGTACTTGGCAGTGTTCGTTGTCCAGCAGAAGGTGTAGTAGGAAGTTTACGATTTGTAGGAGGACTAGATGAAGTTGAAGAAGAGGGTTGGCTTTTCAATACTGGGGGACTAGGAAGTTTCCGATGTAACAGAGGTGTGGATGGTAACACACGAGTCCTGGATACAGGTGAAGTGACAGTGTTTTGGCTTCTGCAGGCACTATTTGGCATTGTTTCATTTGTACTGTTATCCTTTTGTTCTCCTACATCACCTCGGCAGGAGGAAGAAAGCTGCCTGTTGTCTTGCTCAGATGTATTTTTCTCCATCGGTGAGTCAGAGGAATGTCTTAAATGTATTATTTTTCTTGCTTGTTTGTAAAGGGAGGCTGCCTCTTCACTTTCTGTGTCTGTTTCATGGCTGGAATCAAAGTGAGCACCCTTTACGACTTCCCTGGTATCAATCTGTGTGGAACAAACTTGTGACATGCTAACAGGACCCTTAACTAAATTTCCTCTATTGGGTAGCACGGTGACAGACGGCAGAGAGGCTCGTAACTTCTGGGACATTGCAGTCCTTTTTGGAAGGGTGGATCGGCCCCTGCTTATGTTTTCACACTTTTCTTTTGTCTGTACATTTTCAAAAGAATTGTCCATGAGTACCTCCAGTGGAGGAGGTGGCAGATTGTCAATGTCAAGATCGTCTGTCCTATCTAAACATTGTGACTCTCCTCGACCACAAAGTATATTATTATCAATGAATGCTAATGTGCCAGAGGGACCTAAACCTGGAATAATTGGAACACCACACTTTCTTACACCCTTAAGTGGTCCAAGAATTTTCACACTTTCTGGGATCTGCTTGCTTTCCTCTAATCCCTGACTAAATGTGTCAATGAGTTTTTGAACAGAATTCCTCTCCCTGTACAATCCCGAAGATTGGCGAGGTGATGATGGAGGGCTTGGCACAGGTATCTTAACAGATCCTTTAACAGGTGGAGCTTTCTTGTCTTTTTCCTTTGCCTTTTCATTAGCCACTTTCTCTGAATCATTCTGTGTAGTTGCTTGCTCTACTTTTGCATTGCATGCCTTTCTTTGATTATTTGGAGAGAAAATGTTCCTGTTCAAAGATCGCTGCCTGTCAGCAGTAATTGATGAAATGTTTTGTGTTTGGCATTGTTGAGTTTTCTTGGAGGAACCTTGCCTTATATTTCCTTCTCCCTTAACCTTTGTCATCCTTTCCAGCTTTTGGTTGAGGTACTTTTGAGTTCTCTCAAGTTCAATGAGTGTAGGATCTTCTGCTTTATTACGAAGAGAGTCTGCGGACCTCGATCTTTTAGTAACTGCAGTCTTTTTCTTGGATGTTCTAGAGGCAGCTGTTTGGGGTCTTTTAGAACTTTTATCACCATCCTCAGCCCACTGTTGGCTACTGTTCTTTGGGCTATCTGTCTGTTTTGTCTTTTCTCCAGGGCCTTGGGTTGGCAAAAAACGAATTCGGCCACTAATGGCATCTTTCAGCTTTAATGTCATTTCAACATTTTGTGGATTTTCTATTCTCTTCGCTGGCAATCGGCATGGTTGTCTAAACTCTGAAGTAGAAGCTTCTGATTGATTTCTTCTTTTTTCATTCCATTTTTCCTTTTCACTACCATTCTTGAAATCACCTTCATCCAAGGAGACAGAGCCCAGCAGTGATTCTGTGTCCTTTTTTTCTTTTGCTGTAATAGTGCTAGTTGAATCTATAGAGTTTAGAGAGCTGCTACTGCTCATCGATTTGAGTAGTCTGCCTCTGTACGAGCCTCTGTGAATTGGTGTAAAACCACTAGGACTACCTGTTGTAGCACAAATGGTTCCAGATGACTCAGAGCTTTCTCTGCGTTGACGTTGTCTGTCCGAACCTGCCAACGACTCACTTTCTGCCCCAAGTCCACTGTCTTCACTAAACAGTGCAGAGTCTTCCGGGCTAGGTTTTTTCTGTGAGGCTGCCTCAATCCGAGAGAGCAACCACATTAATCTAGACTCTGATGCACGTTTTGCTCTAAGCTTCTCATCTAGAATTTCAGCAATGGAAGAAAAATAATCTACTGCCTCCTCAAGTGCGGTGTCGCCAATTCCACACACCAATTGACCCACTTGACGCATCCTCTGCACGGTGTACTGAAGGAGCTGTTGTAGCAAGTCTGGTGGAGGATCACTGCAGGTTGAAGCAGTTGCATTTTTTGAATTGGTTGATGACTTCTTTTTTTCAGAAGGCCAAGCCAGATGCTCACCGTTTCCTTTAAACATAGCCTCTCCCTCTTCTATTATTTCCTGCAACCCTTTGTTTATTTCCTCATAGCGTAAGACCATGAACGCCACCATAGGTTGCAAGGAAATTTGGGTTTGGGTTGCATGATCAAGTAATCCCAACAGGTCATCATATTTAGTGATGCTAGGGTTAAGATATCCATATGCTGCTTGATGTGCCTCCACAAGTTCCTCTGGAAAGTCAACTTTTTCATGAACAGGCTTTGTTTCTTTTTCTTTCCTCTTGTTTAACCTTACACCTTTAGTGCTTTTCTTTGACTTCTTTCCTCCTTTTTTCTCACAATCTTCTCGTTTTTCTTCTTGTCTTTCCTTAGCTTGAGATAATATATTGATGTTAATTTCCTGTGTACTCAGTTTGGCAGTAGCAGCTCCATCAGCTTCACGGTCAGCTGTAGAGGATTTCCTCTCATGTGGTCGAGATGTTGAGTTGCCTCTCTCTGATTCTCCACTGCTTCCATCACGAGACTGTGATTCTCCTGGGCACTCGTGAGTCCCTGGAAGTAGTGTTCTCCCCCGTGAGGGAGAGCAGCCCATTTCAGATAGATTGTAGTTCACTGTTTTTTTCAGAAATAGAGTCTAACAAACACATGGAGGCAGACCCCTCCATCTGACTCCAGGATGTTTTAGAATCACCAGTTGCACGTTGCATTTTCAGATGTCTCTAACTACCAGATACACAGTTACTGCATATGTGGCCGTCTTTTTTATCCTAGAAAGCCACAATAGTGCCTCATAAAGGACAAAATGAATTTAAGTGCCAAAGGAGTCCTTTTGCATTCAGTTAGAATAAAAAAATAATAAAAATAGATATTCCTCTGCTGATAAAAAGTCGTTATATTCCTTTTGAAGCAGGCATTGTCAAGCACTCTGTGCCTTCAGCAGGACGAGCAGCTGAAGAGATTAGTGAGGATTTGAGAGTAGTCCTAAGCATGCACATATGTCACCTAGCAAATAAAACACACTGCCACAACACTTTAAGCTCATTAGGGTAATCACGGTTGTTTTCAGGTAGCTTTTTATAGCTCAGACCCAGTGTCCCTGTTTGGCTTTCTCAACATTTCTTCAAGAAAAGTTGGTCCAAGACATAGTATTTTAACTACTTAAATACTGTATACATTTTAAATATTCCTCCCAACCTTTTGCATGTTGTTTCAACTTTTGGATGAAATAATATGTTTGTTCTTTAAATATATTACATTGTGGATACATTGTTGAAATATTACTCTGTTCAGACTCAATAAGTGTATTAATAATATTAACCTTTGCACAGTTCCTATGCTCTGGTTCTTAATGTGTTGCATTAGCATGGTGACACAAGGACTGGTATTCAGCCATAGATGCTGATTGGCTCTCTGACGTCAATGCTAGATGGGGGTGCTGGCAAATAAACTTGTTTAGGCAGATAAGAGAGAAATAATTGGATGAATACTTTCTGATCTACAAGACCTGTTTGTTTTACATGTTATTGTTACTTAACTGTGGAATTGCTATTTTTAAAATTAAATATTTTTAAAATATATTTTATTTTTACATTTACGTTTCCACCACATTTATGACATTTAAAATGAGTACCCCCCCAGCTAAAATGTTTAACAGTTTTATTTTGATATACAGTTGACATACAGTCAGAGTTATTAGTCCCCCGTTTATTTTTTTCCTAATTTCTGTTTTTAATGGAGAGAAGATTTTTTTCAACACATTTCTAAGCAAAATAGTTTTAATAACTCATTTATAACTGATTTATTTTATCTTTGCCATGATGACAGTAAATAATATTTTACTAGATATTTTTCAATACACTAGTATTCAGCTTAAAGTGACATTTAAAGGCTTAACTAGGTTAATTAGATTAACTTGGCAGGTTAGGGTAATTAGGCAAGTTATTGTATAATGATGGTTTGTTCTGTAGACTAACAACAACAAAAAAATAGATAGAATGGGCTAATAATTTTGACCTTAAAACGGCTTTTAAACAATTAAAAATTGCTTTTATTCTAGTCGAAATAAAACAAATACAACTTTTTCCAGAAGAAAAAATATTATCAGACATACTGTGAAAATGTCCTTGCTCTGTTAAACATCATTTGGGAAATATTACAAAACAAATCAAAAAATAAAATAAATAAATAAATTCAAGGTGGGGGTGGGGGGTGGGGTTAATAAATCTGACTTCAACTGTAGTTCCTAAATGATGTGCAACTATGAACAACAGCTGTAGATGTACAGTAGCAGCTTACCCTTGTTCTTGTCTGATTGACAGGTTTCGTGCACTGCAGCACTGTATTAATGTAAGCTCTGAATCTCCTTATGACCTCTTCAAGCAGTGAGTGGTGTCAGGAAAGTTTATCTTCAATAATGTTCAAATTACACTAAAACAGCATTAAACATCATCAATAACATATTTGACAGTATATTACAAGCTGCTCAAATGTTTGTCCTATGAGTCACAAATGACCGACCTTCACAAAACCTCTAAAATAAAGCAAATAAATGTAATTTCAATCCTCATTACAAACTGTTTTTTTTGCAGTATTTCATTGTTGTTTAATTAGTTGGCTCATTTTTTAATGCTTAAGATACCTGAATACAGGTAAAATGTTTATAGGAAGACTGCATTCATTAAAGTTGAAGTAGCAGATTTGTATTGTGTGCGTGTTGAAGTGTGCATGTGTGTAATAGTAGTTTTTTGTGGTGTTATAATGCTATTATAAACATCATTTTTTATTTTTCATATTAGTTTATAATATATATATATATATATATATATATATATATATATATATATATATATATATATATATATATATATATATATATATATATATATATATAAATATTTATTTATTTATTTATTTATTTTTTATTTTTTTTTTTTCTGCGGTGCTCCGATTTTCCCCTCAAGTCCAAAGACATGTGCTATAGATGAATTGGGTATGCTAAAATTTACCATACTGTATGTATGTGTGTGTTTCCCAGTGATGGGTTGCAGCTGGAAGGGCATCCGCTGCATAAAATATATGCTGGATAAGTTGGCGGTTCATTCCGCTGTGGCGACCCCAGATTAATAAAGGGACTAAGCCGAAAAGAAAATGAATGAATGAATGAATATTTTTTTCTGTTTTTAAAATGGTGCACAGGCCATTTTTGATCCACAAGTTTGTTAAGTTCAATTTAATTGAATTGAATGGATGGATGACTGCCATGTTGTTTTCATTTAGGGCATGATAAATTCTGAATTTTCTTTAATAAGCAGCCCTTTCTCAACTCCAGTTCTGGGACCCGTCAGTATGCATGTAGTATGCCTCTATTACACAAAACAAACTGCTCATATGCTAATGATTTTCATCTTGTGTGTTAAGGTAGACTCTGAAACAGACCAATGGACTCTCAGGACTGCAGCAAAAAAAATACACTCATGAGTTCAGATACAGTTACATCTATTTTTATATGATAATATCTTCATTAGGGTCCTGTGTTAAATTTACTTTAATCTCAAATTCCAAATCTCATAAATTTCAGTGAATCTAGCTCAGTGTAAGTCTTGCACAGTTAGCTCTAACCTGATTATGAATGTCATTTATGCTCTTTCACGTAGGGATAATTTATCTAAAAGCTATACAAAGAAATCTCTAATATAAACATATAAAAAACAACAACAAATGTTGGCATATTTATACAGAAATAATAGTATATTAGTATAAGTCACTTAATTGCAACTGTACACGTATTTAATTTTTTTTATTATATACAACAACAAGAAATGTATACAATTCTAACATGACATTAATAAATAAGTTTGAGATGTGCACAAATGTTTAGCAACAATCTAGGCATACCCAAAATATCCGTATATTAGACAGCATATATTATATCGTATCGGCATCAAGTTCACTTTTCTGTTAACTTTAGTTATTTAACGATTATAATGGTATCTTTTTAAAATATATTGAATATGGTGTCCATATATGTAAATCAACTTTAAAAACCTTACATTATTTTTTCAGCATTAATTAATATGAAATTTGCTGAATAAAATCATACGATTCAATATAAATTACACAGATACTCTTTTAGATTCAAAATAACTTTAAAGTATTTTGTTTGAGATCAAATTACAACTATCACAATTTTTTTGGACGTACAAAAATAAGTCTCCCCAAAACCTGAACTTGAATGTTAACCTTTATAAATAGGTGTATCAAAGTCTCTGAATGATATAAACAATAGTAGCAGTTTTCATCAATCTTAATAATTTTTAATAAAGTATAACGTTTAACAAATTTATGAAGTATTTTTAAATGCAATTCCCAAATGCAGTTTATTATATATGCAAAATCTAAAAGAGAATATCCAAGTGTATTATTTATTATTCTATACACACAATAGCCTATACAAAACAAACGTAACAGAAAAATATCTCTTAGATTTAAGGCTTTATTTATAAAAAATAGCAATATTAAAAACATCTATATTGATGAATAAATATACATTTCTACTCTGTTTTAATTAAGTACAGGCTAATAACAATATACAAAGACATTATGACTTTTCATCAACATCAGTAGACAGATACGATTTTTTAATTAAAATATTAAAACAAAAATAATACATGTAGGCTAAACTTTTATATACAATACACAAAATATATTATAATCAGTCCAAAAGGATAGTTCTGTTCTTATTTTCAGAAAATAAAATTGTATTTAAATAATTTTTTTGCAGGAAAATAGGAAAATATGGTTTGGTATTAGTACATTAACATTTGTGGATATAAGGAGGAGGTATTTTCCCATGCGCGGAGTGACGTCGGTAATACGTCACGATGTCGGAAGTGAATCCGAACAAATCGAAGGGGGTGAAACCTGAAGAAGATAAAATGAAAACATGATTACGAAGCTGACAACCGAGCTAGAGAAACTACGGTTTTACATTTCATAAAAGAAACAGGTATTTTGTCGTCGTTGTCAGTATGTCTCGTGATGTCTGTGTTTGCTGTATATCTGATGCAGTTGGTGGTGAAATGATGCATGGCCCTTTAAGCTCTTGCAATATGAGGATAACGATAAGTGTATATAGTGTTTTATAGTGCAGTTCGACCTTTGTAATAGTAACATTCGAAACTAGAGAAGATTCAACCTTTAATCTGATTTATATTATATTTCTATACCCTGCTGCTGATCCAGTGCATTTGAGCATCTGTGTATTATGTAATAATAAGGTAGCCTGTTGCAAGTGTTTTGCATTTATAAAAGGTCAGTCAAAATAAAACAAAACAACATTTTACAAAAATTACTACCTTTGTGGTACAGTGAAAGTAAAGAGAATGCAGATTTTATGCTGATAACAAGTGCAAGGGCTTACCACGGTATATGTGGTACAAATAGGGTGTCTAAAGAATACAATAATTTTGTTTGCTTATGACTGACAAAACTAATGATATATTGGCCAAACAGCATCTTGTTTATGTAATAATATATCAACAAGGTCAGATTTTGTGATTTGGGGGCCCTAAGCAAATCCAGTTGGTTTTATATTAGCATATTCTTTAATTTAGAAGTCCCTATATTGTTTACTATGTTACTTTGAATATTCACACGCATGTATGACTTCAAAACAACAGTAGCACTATCTAATTCACAGTGAACAATGTTGTACTTTCATAGTCATTGGCTGCTAATATGATTTCCCTGTTTAGAATTTGCAAAGAATACTTTTATGAAATTATATTATTAAGCAGAATGTGTGAATATCCGAATATAAAACCAACTTTACCAACAAACCAACAAAAAACCTGAATATACCTCTTTATATTTGTTTGTTTTGCTGTATTTTTCTTATATCTCTTAATCTTATTTTCTAAACTTATTTCTAAAAAAAGAGAAAGTCATTAAAAATCTAAAGCTAAATCTTTATATGATTTGACTGCTGGATTGATCCACGATTGGAGGCGGGGACACATTTGCACTGATGTATTAATGACATTACAATTTTATTAGTGGTGGCGGGATTAATCAATTTCAGAATAAATCTCCATGCCTGTGTATATTAGATACACTCACCAGCCACTTTATTAGGTACACCTTACTAGTACTGGATTGGACCTCCTTTTGCCTTCAGATCTACCTTAATCCTTCATGGCATACTGTAGATTCAACAAGGTACTGGAAATATTTCTCAGAAATTTTGGTAACGAGATCAACTCTGTGCTTGTAAGGTGTACCTAATAAAAGAATTTCCTGGGCCCCTAAGCAGGTGCTTACATTGCTTATTAGTTAAATCTGCCTCTGTGGACTGTATCAGCTGGGGCAAATTGTCTGATATCTCAACACAATCTCACGGCAATTCGTAACTTTTTTTTTAGTGGCTAATTCGTACGAATTCGTACGATCTAATTCGTACAATTTAGTACGATTTGCTCATCCTCCAATGACGGTTGGGTTTAGGGGCGGGGTTAGGTGCCACGCCTCCTTTTTAAAATCGTACCATTTCGTACGACTGAACTCGTACGAATTCGTACGAATTAGCCACTAAACGGTCAAAACGTAAAATACTTACGTTTTCTCGTGAGATCAGGCTGGATATCTGGCTGCAGTAAACAAATAAGCTGATATCATAAGTAGGCATACTTTTTAGTTATAATTATCTTTTTCTTTGTCAGTTTCAAAATATCCTGACTTGGTAATCCTTTATAATGAAAAATGCGACACTTGACAATAAGGGTCCATTAGATCAGGGGTGCTCAACGCTGTTCCTGGAGATCTACCTTCCTGCAGAGTTTAGCTCCCACCCTGATCAAGCACACCTGGACCAATTAATGAGGACCTGACCAGCACTTGATAATTACAGGCAGGTATGTTTGATGTGGATTGCAACTGAAATCTGCAGGAAAGTAGATCTCCAGGAACATGGTTAGACACCCCTTTATTAAATAATAGTTTTACTATCATAAATAATGAAAAATGCATTTATTACAGCATTTATTTATCTTTTATTCTTTTTTTTGCCATTTATCATTAATTCTTGTTAACTCAATACATTTACTAATATTAACAGGCACATCTTTGGATTTTAATCATTAGCAAATAATAAACTATCATTAATAAATGCTGTACACATATCAGTCATAATAAGTAATGGTAGTACATACGTTAACATGTAAAAAGGAGGCATGGTGGTTATCACTGTGGCCTCACAGCAAGAAGATCACTGGTTCGAGCCCCTGCTGGGCCAGTTGGCATTTCTGTGTGGAGTTTGCATGCTCTCCCCATGTTGGTATGGGTTTCCTCCGGGTGCTCCGGGTTCCCCCACAGTCCAAAGACATGTTCAATAGGTCAACTGAATAAACTAAATATGCTGTATTGTGTATGTGTGTGAAGGTGAGAGTGTATGGATGTTTTTCAGTACCGGGTTGCAGCTAGAAGGCATCCACATGCTGGAATACTTGGTTTATACCCTTGTGGTGACCTTTAATAAATCAGATGCTAAGCCGAAGGAAAATGAATGAATGAATAAATTAATTTTCTTCAAAAATATATATTTTATTGCTTATTTGTCAACTACCCAGGATCATATTCCATGTGGGCCTAGTATTAGGTTATTCAGATTCTGTCTTTGTGTTGCAGTCTGTCTTTGTAAGTATTATTATCATACCTGGGCTCTGCTGTGTCATTTTTCTGTTATTGCCTTTATTATTAAAACCTCTAACCTTTTTTTGATGTGCACACACTTTGATGCTCTGACTGTGGTTTGCTTAGAAAGCGTACAGTGGCGAGTGCTTGATGTGGATGGTTTTTATGTAAAGGTAATGACAAACAATCATTCAAACAAGGATAAGCTGCTTATTTTATGAGGAGATGATAGAGTAATGCTACTGTATAAAGCCATTGTATGCAAACGCTCAATATATTTGAAGGATCAAAGGTTTAACTAGCCTGCATTTGTTTGCCAATTGAAGTTGAAAACTTAAGACAGAAAAATAACACAGCTGTTTTCTGTGTATGGATGCATAAGTAGACATTGAAGGAGATTTGCAAGCAACAACAACAAAAACAAGTTAAACAATTTTTTTTTGTTTAAACACTTAAATCAGTTGATGATATATTAAAAGGTCTCTGCACACTAAAGTCCAACATTTTTGTTTGTGTTAACATTCAAATCTGAAAAAATTCATCACGCATACAAACCTGGCACACCAAGTCCAATGTGTAATGGTTAATCCATTGCGAATTAATTTGCAAAACGATACAAAAAGTAGTGGAGATGACTTTGATGTCTTCTCCCTGCAAAAAAAAAAAAAAAAAACAAAAAAAAAAAAACACACAAACACACACCAAAGCTTTTTTCAAAGTCAGTTTGTCTGCCGGCATTTTGGATTTTGCCTTTAATTTGTACGGCAGCCCTGAATTGTCATAACACTTCTCAAAGTGCCCTTTCAGATGGAAAAAAATAAATAAATAATAAATAAATAAAATTGTTCCTGATACAATTTTTTTTTTTATGATGGAAAAACGTTGTGAGGTTGAATTTCTTTTTTACGTGCCGGATAAAACTCGTATTCAGTGTGCAAGAAAAATAATATTTGGTCCTCTTCCTGAAAACCACACTGTAAAAAATGCAGGGTTTCACACAATTCGTTCATGTTGTCCCAACACAAATTGATTAAGGTAACTTTACACATTTAAGCAGATTAAACATAAAACTATTAAGTTGTCCCAAAAAATCTCAAAAGTTGTGTTGCTTCAGTTCATTTTAAATAAGTAGTTTGAACAAGCAAGAAAAAAATAACTTTTGTTGAACACTGGTAAAACTACCCTTTAGCCAGTAAGCCGTTTTTGATCATTTAAAAAATAATTTATTATAATCACTTATTCTTTTAAAATTGTACAGGTCACAATAAGAGTTTAAGGCTGCGTTTTCCCAAACCTTAAAGTCATAGTTTTAAAAATAAATGAAAATTTACTTCCTATTTACTCGCCCTCAAATAATTTCAAACCTTTATGAGTTTCTTTATTCCATTGAACACAAAAGAATATATTTTGAAGAAAGTTGAAACCCTGTAAACAATGGCTACGTTTACATGGACATTAGTAATTGAATTTTTTGCCTTAATCTGAACAAGACAATAACATGATTAAAGTGTTTACATGAGTTGCTTTTTGAATGTTCCTTTAATGATCCCGTGTTACATGTTATAGTACATAATTTAATTAATGTCATTGCGTCACCACGCTATCCATATTTTGTCTGGAGTTACATGTAATTTCGGGTATTTTAATTCAAATTTCCTGACTTTAACTGCAGTTTGGCACTTTTGCTTTCATTCAGGAACATTTTATGCATGCCCCCTGTGTGACAAACGAGATATTGGATGTGCGTATGAACTGCTGGAAGAGTGTTGTTTTAATGCAATTTGATACCGCATGCGGTAATGAGAAAAACCTTCACATTTCTAGATGCAGGTGTCTGCCGATGGGGTAACTGAAATAATCTTATTTCAAAGCAAAACATGATTATTTTATACTCGCTTAATTTTGACATCATTTCTGAAAACAAGGCAATATTATTTATTTGTCTAGAAAATACTTTTTGTTCGATATTTGGGCTAGAATCAAGACAAAAACTCTTAAATAAGAAAAGCGTTTTTTGTGCTGTGCATTCCTTTCAGTAAATACAAAATTATAGTGTTTTTATTTTTAAATACGATTACAATCAATGCTTCTTATAGAATAAACAGTAGCAGAGCAGACATGCACTGGATGGTTTCACACAATTCATTCATGATGTCTCAACACAAATCCTTTAAGTTAACAATTAACGATTAAGTAGATTGAACATAAAACAATTAGGTTGTCCCCAAAAACATCTCAAGAATTGTGTTTCAGCTCATTTCAAATAAGTAGTTTGAACAAGCAAGAAAAAAAAACAAAACTTTTTTAGGTGAGGTAGGCCCAACTCTTTTGCCAGCAAGCCGTTTTTGATGATTTAAAATATAATTTATTATAATCACTTATTCTTTTGTGATTGTACAGGTCACAATAAGAGTACAAGACTGAGATGCCCCAAATTTTAAAGTCATAGGTTTAAAAATAAATTAGAACTTACTCAATATTTACTCGCCCTCAAGTGATTTCAAACCTTTATGAATCTTTATTCTGAAGAATGTATTTTGATGAAAACCTGTAAACATTGACTTCCATAGTAGGAAAAAACTAATTGTCAATGGATACAGGTTTCCAGCTTTCTTTAAAATATCTTCTTTTTCTGTAGAAAACAAAAGAAACTTAAAGAGGGGAGTAAATGATGACAGAATTCCTTATTTCTTGTTTTCGGAAAAAAAATAATAAGGGAGTTTTTCCTTAAAACAAGCAAAGTAATCTGCTGATGGGGAAAGTGAAATAATCTTATTTCAAAGCAAAACATGATTATTTTATACTCGCTTAATGTTGACATAATTTCTGAAAACAAGACATTATTGTTTACTTGTCTAAAAGTGCTTCTTGTTTTAGGAATTGTTCGATATTTGGACTAGAATCAAGACAAAAAATAAAAGACAAAAGTACGAAAAGCATTTTTTTTGTGTGTGTGTGTGTGTGTGTGTGTGTGTGTGTGTGTGTGTGTGTGTGTGTGTGTGTCTGTCTGTAGTGGATTCTTTTCAGTGAGAACAAAATTATATTGTTTTTTTTTTTAAATACAGGTGTGATTTAAAAAACAACACTTCTTATACAGTAGCAGAGTAAACATGCACTGTAAAACATGCATGGTTCTACCCAATTCATTCATGTTATTCCAACACAAATTGATTACGTTAACTATTAACGATTAAGTGGATTGAACATAAAACAATTAAGTTGTCCAGGAAAAAATCTCAGGAATTGTGTTGTTTCAGCTCATTTTAAATATGTAGTTTAACAAGCAGCAAAAATCTATTCTGGAAGCTAAAGTAAATGCAATACATGGAGCAAGCAGAGTTTTCTATCACTGACTTATTTTACTCTGCACATTTCCATTCCTTTCTCATCTGCAAGGCTTATTCAAATCACTGAGTCACGTGGACAAAATGATTATATAATCACAACAGTGTTTAGTGCTCTCTGACTGTCTAAAGTTCACACTTGCTTGTGTACTGAAAATAATGCTGTTGAAAGACATTATGTACTATAGGGAAATAGGTAATACCTTATGGGAACAAGTAAAAAAAAATCTTGCTGCCTTTTTTACTTGAATCAAAAACATTTTTTCTAGTCTCAACTTCCATCAATCAAACTGACTAAAATATTAAGTTAAACTTTGTATAACAAAATCTGACTAATTTAATAAAATAAGTTAGAGCAACTTAAAAATATTTGTTGTCTTGACTTTTTGTCATTATTATTGTTTTTTTTTATAACAATGATGGCTATTTACCAATCCAGTCCAATCTCAGTATTCAAAAGGCAATCTTAGAAGGTTTGTCTTGAACAAAGAGTAACTCTACCCTTGTTTGGGTGTGTTTCATGAATCGTCCAATAGTAAGCATCCATCTGTGATTTCAGGACTTATAAAGTCTATTGTTTAAAGAAGCAGGACATTTTTATTTTTAACTGTTGCTGAGTTTGTTTTAGGTCAATATTAACAGGGAACACTATAAAAATGTCAGTATTGAAGGTAATGCAAAACAGAAAGTCAGATCATGGAGGTGAGTGTTTTGTTTTTTGATGTTGTTGTAATTATTCCAGTATTCCAATTATTTATATCCAGTTTTCTGCCTAATACTGAAGTTTAGAGAAATAGTTTTTTTGTATTTGTATAACTCTCTAATAGGGTGTAGAATACTGTAAATGTTCCTTTATTAAATCCAAAGCTTAGGGAATTTGATCTTTTAAGCAGCTTTGAAATTCAGTGTGCTTTGGCCTGAATAATGCTGCATCTAATGATGTGTATAATTCGAGATTGCAAGCTCAATAACTGATGACTTTATTCATAACTAGGGCTGTCAGCTTTCATCTGAAAGGAAGCAAGTACATCTGTTTATTAATTAAATGAATCACAATTCATTAGTTATATCAATATATGCGTAAAATACCTAATTGCTAAGGAACTGCCCTGATTAATATTGACAGCCCTTGATATTCACCCAGCTGAAAGCATGTTTTGTTTTGTTTTTTTGTTTTGTTTAGTTTAGTACTGTACCTTTATTTTGTGAAACTGAAAGTTTTTTTTTAATTTGTTTATTTTAGTTTTGTTTCATTTTGTTTTGTATTTTATTTTGTGTGGCAAAAAACAAACAAACAAACAAACAAACAAACAAAAAAACTGAAGATATAAGGCACAAAATTTCCTGTTTTGATTCGTTTTGTTTTTTGTTGTGTTTTGTTTTGTTTTGTTATAAAGACTTTTTTGTTTTTATAAAGACTCAGATGAGGAAAAAAGAAAGTTGCTATTATTTGAGTTTGATAATTCTATTTTGTAAAAGAGAAAAATGCATAGTGGAATCTGAAAGCAGCGCGACCTTGCATAGTTTGTAAAAATCAAGTGAGTCCTTTCATCACAGACTTGTGTAATGCTACTAGTCTTTCAAATACTCTTAAAATGTTTACTCAACAAGGATGCAATATATTTAACAAAAGTAACAATAAACGGTTCCCTTGAAACTACAAAAAAAGTTCTTGTAAAAAAAAAAAAAATTAATTGAGCAGCATAACTGTTTTTAACATTGATAAAGTAGAAATATTACTTAAGCTCCATTGCAATCATTTTAGAAAAAAAAACTAAACATATATATATATATATATATATATATATATATATATATATATATATATATATATATATATATATATATATATGTATGTATGTTTTGGTGCATAATGGCTTTTTGGTTGTCTAACATTAGTGGAGAATTAATGTGGTTTTATTGTGCAATTATTGTGGTTACTCTTTAACACTTTTGTGAACTTGATGTGAAGCTTCTCAAAATGCAGATATATCTGCTGTCGGATCAAAATAATTGCAAAACATATTTGTTATTGTCATTGTCAATTGTCATTTCAACCTTTTCACTTACCTTTGAGTGCTTTGGACTTTTTTTTTTATTTTTTTTATGTTTTTAGTTTTTCCTTATGAATCTCTTATCCAAAGAGCACTTCATAGAGTCCAATTCATAAATTCAAAACACAATTCATTAATGTGCAAATCAAATTTCTAAATTCAAAACACTATTTATTATTGCTTAAATCCAATTCAAAAATTCAAAACACGATTCATTAATGTACAAATCCAATTTGTTATTTTAAAACACAATTCATAATTGTGCAAATCCAATTCATAAATTCAAAACAAAATTTGTATATTTCAAAACATAAATGTTCTAATTCAATTTGTTAATTCAAAACATAATTCATAAATGTGCTAATCCATTTCGTAAAATCAAAATACAATTCATAAGTGTGCAAATCCAATTCGTAAATCAAAACACAATTCCTAGATGCGCAAATCTAATTTGTGAATTCAAAACACAATTCCTAAATGTGTGAATTCAAAACACAATTCATAAATGTGCTAATCTAATTCGTAAATTCAAAACACAATTCATAAATGTGCAAATCCAATTCGTAAATTCAAAACATAATTCATAAATGTGCTAATCTAATTCGTAAATTCAAAACACAATTCATAAATGTGCAAATCCAATTCGTAAATTCAAAACATAATTCATAAATGCACAAATCCATTTTGTGAATTCAAAACACAATTCATGAATACGCAAATCCAATTCGTAATTCAAAACACAATTCATAAATACGCAAATCAAATTTGTATATTCAAAACACAATTCATAAATACGCAAATCAAATTTGTATATTCAAAACACAATTCATAAATGCGAAAAATCTAATTTGTAATTTTCCAAACAAAATTTATAGAAGTGCAAATCCAATTCGTAAATTCCAAATTTAATTAATTACTTAATTATTTTAGGGCAACGGGTATACTCACTTTCTTAAGTAATGTCATCTAGTGACTTTAAAAGCAGTAGGTACAGTATACTTTTCTAAGTAAAGCAAACCTTATCGCTTCTTGCATTGTGTTTATAATGTTTCTCCAGATTATTGTGTTGTTCTAAGTTTATTTATTTATTTATAATTTTAAGGTGGCGAGGGGGAAATGACCAAGGAGGATGTGCTGAGAGAGTCTTCAGAAGGAGACTCTGTCCTGGGTTGCTACAGCTTCATTCCCCGTAATTCTGACCGACCGGTAATCCATCAGGTTGCATCAGCGCCTATGCCTTCAGATTGCGGTGAGGCTGTGGATTTGTATATGAATCAGATCGCTAGTGAAAGTGTTTCAAATGTTCTTTCACTTCCATTTAAACTACACTGTAAAAAAATGCTTTTCTTACTTTGAATTGTTGTCCTGTTTTTAGTAGTGTTGCCAAAAATATCGAATTCAGTTGCAATCAGTACTGAAATTTTAAAAAGGTCTTATTACCGCTAACATTTATGCATTATTTAGCATGTTCTTGGCCGAGTTCACCGCATGGCAACAACCATGTGTGTTTCAGGTTTATTATTAGACAAACTTTGTCTCACAAACTTCAAAACAAACCATTAACTTTTTATGCCATCTCTATCTTGCACATCATACTTATTAAAGACTACAAATATTTTACTGCAGTAATCATCTTTTGTTAAATAATTTGTTGATAATAACTAGATTGTTTTCACAGGTTTATTCTGCCTTTTTTATACGGTATTCTGCTCCATAAATGATTTAAGTCATATATTTTAATAAATAACCTAAATATTAACTCGAATAAGTCTTACAGACTTTATCCTTTTAAGCAATGTGTAAGTGAGGCACACAACTAACATGCTCTGCACTGGACTTTAGACCGGCTTTCAGCTGGTCAATTGTACAGTCTATTTTAGTTCCTCAAAATAGCAACGCGTCAACAATGCCCCTTAACACACCTCTTTTCTAGACCAAACCACCCATGAGTCCACAAAGTGGGACAAATGGATTTGCTATTTAAACAACGTGGCGGAAAATGGGAAACTTAAGGTTGCGTTGGTCTGAAAATAGCAACACATCTTGGAAACACATCTTGCGCCTTATTATGCTGGGTGTATTATAAGGTCCTACTTGTCAAACCCACCTATTTTGACCATGATTGACTCTAATTGAAGCTGTGATTGGCCCAGTTAAGCTTTTTTTTTATTTTTTTTTTATTCTGAGGTAAATTTGAACTGAAAAAGGGTTTCATTACTCTTTAATTAGGTCGTGCTAAAAATGCTGACGTTTCATATATATATCAGAGCTTAGCCTGCAGCTGTTTTATTTATTTATTTATTTACTCACTTATTTACAGTCTTCTCGCTTACTGGCTAATAAACAGCTTATTTAGCAGATTCTGATGTGTGGCTTTATTTATGGAAAACATTTCAGACTGTAAATCACGGACCCTGTTTAAACTGCTGTAAAAGTGAAGTATTGACAAGGTCATAGAGATTCTTTTCCAATTTTCTGCCTGTCAGCACTGATACATCATTCTCTCTCTCTGTACCCGCTTCTCATTCACTCTCACACTTCTTTTTAATTTACTTCAAACTGAGCTGTTTAACTGAATTTGAGCGATCAGGGTTCTGGCCTGGCTTGGGTAAATCTAAATTAATAGGTTTTTAAAATAATCATTTATACTGTTATAATAATTTATGACTGTTCTTTTTTTCTTTTTTTTTTTTTTTTGGCAGAGTTCTCTTTCTTTGACCCGAATGATCCTCTATGTCAGGAGGTTCTGCAGGATCCCCAAACCACCGTTCCAGAGCTCTTTGCCGTCCTCAGGCAGTGGGTTCCCCAAGTTCAGCGGAATATTAGTATCATTGGTAATGAGGTCAGAACTGTTTATGAGTCTTGTGAACTTAAAGGAAAAACAAAACATGAAATAAAATATCATTCAAATGTAATAATATTATGTGCATACAACATCTCTAGTTAACTAAAACTAAACCACACAAAAAAGAATGAATATAAAAACTCACTGGCCACTTTATTAGGTACACCTGTCCAACTGCTTGTTAACGCAAATTTCTAAACAGCCAATCACATGACAGCAGCTCAATGCATTTAGGCATGTAAACATGGTTGAGACGATCTGCTGCAGTTCAAACCGAGCATCAGAATGGGGAAGAAAGGGGATTTAAGTGACTTCGAACGTAGCATGGTTGTTGGTGCTAGACAGGCTGGTCTGAGTATTTCAGAAACTGCTGATCTTCTGGGATTTTCTCGCACATGGTCATGGAAGAGTGGAGAACATGAGACTGTTTCCTGTGACGCTCCAGAGACAGACGAGTCTTTGCTGAGGCCAGCTTCCAGCCTCCGCCACTGAGACTGCAGCTCTGCACAAGACGTTTGGCCAGCGGAGAAATTAAAATGGTTGTGCCCAACTGAGCCTGGTTTCTCTCAAGGTTTTTTTTCTTCACTTCCGCCTTTAGTGAAGTTTTTTTTCCCCTCTCCGCTGTCGCCACTGGCTTGCATGGTTCAGGATCTGTAGAGCTGCGCATCGTTGGATTTGCTCTTCAGTATTTGGACTCTCAGTAGTGATTATTAAACCACACTGAACTGAGCTAAACTGAACTGAACTTAAACACTACAAACTTAACTACACTGTTCCTATTTACTGTGACCTTTTATGTGAAGCTGCTTTGACACAATCTACATTGTATAAGCGCTATACAAATAAAGGTGAATTGAATTGAAAAAAAAAAAAACTATTTCTAGGATTTACTAAGAATTGTCAGACAAAGAGAATATATTCAAGGAGTCCAATGAGTGATAACCAGTTCTGTGGGTGCAAATGTCTTGTTGATACCAGAGATCAGTGGAGAATGGCCAGACTGGTTTGAGCTGATAGAAAGGCAACAGTAACTCAAATAACCACTCGTTACAACTGAGGTATGTGGATGGGCTACAGCATCAGAAGTACTCCTGCCAGCTGAGAACAGGAAACTAAGGCTACAATTCGCACAGGCTCACCAAAATTGTACAATAGTAGACTAAAAATGTTACAACAAATGCCTGGTCTGATGAGTCTTGATTTCTGCTGCAACATTCGGATGTTAGGGTCAGAATTTGGCATCAACAACATTAAAGCATGGATCCGTCCTGCCTTGTGTCGATGGTTCAGACTGGTGGTGGTAATGTAATGGTGTGGGCGATATTTTGGCTTACTTGGCACACTTTGGGCCCATTTGTACCAATCGAGCATCGTCTCAATGCAACAGCCTACCGGAGTATAGTTGCTGACCATGTCCATCCCTTTATGACCACAGTGTACCCATCTTCTGATGGCTACTTTCAGCAGGATAACGCACCATGTCATAAAGCATGAGTCATCCCAGACTCGTTTCTTGAACATGACAATGAGTTCACTGTACTCAAATGGCCTCCACACTTACCAGAACGTAATCCAATAGAGCACCTTTGGGATGTGGTGTTCGCGTCATGGATGTGCAGCCAACAAATCTGCAGCAAATGTGTGATGCTATCGTGTCGATATGGATCAAAATCTCTGAGGAATGTTTCCAGTACCTTGTTGAAACTATGCCATGAAGGATTAAGGCGATTCTGGAGGCAAAAGGGGGTCCAACTTGGTACTAGTACCTAATAAAGTGGCCAGTGAGTGTATATATTTATATATATGTATATAATAAAACAAATTCCAATAATTTTAAGGTCATTATTTTACTTAGATATTTTACTAAGATATTTTTTTTAGATTGTAAACTAATTAGTAAAATATTATGTACTGTCATCATGGCAAAGACAAAAAAAGATTGATTGATTGATTTATATTTGTTATTATTAATCATTTGTGCTATTGTCATTGATGCTTATGATTAACTGTGAAAAATTTTAAAACGTATGGTTAGTTCCCCTTCGGATGGGGAACTCCAATGCTATGTGGAAACTTCCACTATGGGGATTTCGTCAGAATCCAATCATCTGAAAGAGTATAAAAACGGGCCAATGAAATGCCAATGAGTTGGCAGCGTCAGCGTGCACAGCTGGCGTCAATGACAATCAGTCATGCTATAAAGACGCAGCCAGTGCCATGCTCGACATCCTTTCGCTTTCAGAGCCTTTCACGAAGCTTCTGAGAGAGTCTTTGAGGGTATCTCCAACCTGTGTCTACAGAGAGAGATCGAGAAGCAGCTTCTCCCCGGTCCAGAGCGCGTATACGCAGTGGCAGATGGTCGAGCTGGGTATTTCTCCCTTGCCTGGCGTCCTTTGGGTCCGGTCCTCCAAGAGCGGTTTGTATATAGGAAAAAAGCTTTCCTAAAAGAGCAACACGGTCGTGCAGCGCGTCTTTTTCAAGACGTCACTCCGACCGTGCGTTTCTGGATGCGGTGGTTTCCTATCCCCGGATGATGGGCACGAGCACAGCGTTTCATGTCTGGGGGTCCAGCATGTTAATGCGGTGCTCGCGGGCAGTGCATGCCATCACTGATGTCATGTCTGCTGCGCAGTTAAGATCGCGGCTCGCTCTTGCAAAAGAGCCACCCACCCCAGTTGTCCCCCGCACTGCGGTTGGCACTCGGGCAGATCTGAGGGTTTCAGTGAGAGTAAATCCGCCGCCCCCGGGCCGTGGACCTCTCGCTCCTCCACGCGCTCCATCCAAGCTTCAGGTGAAGAGAAGCGCTCCGTCCTTGGATGGTCGCTCTCTCACCTGATGACACCGGGGGTCAGATGTCCATCGCTGCATCGGAGGATGGGCTGTCATTGTCTGATGAGGATGCGAGCCCGCTCGCTCCCTCCCTCCGGGGAGGAGAGCGCGGCGTTAGCATCTAAAAAGCAGACGTGATGGCCGTGCTTTCTCGGGCTGCTTCGGCCGTGGGTCTGGTGATGGTTTATCCCCCAGCCCCGCGGCCGGACCGACTAGATGGGTGTATGTGGAGGATATAAGGAGGCAAGACCTTCAAAGCCTCCCGTCCCCTTCTTCCCGGAAGTGCACAGTAAGCTCACGCTGTCCTGAGGGCACTTTTTTCTGCCCGATCTGCGTGCGCTTCCATCCTCACCATCCTTGGAGGTTGGGCTGTCAAGGTCTGACGAGGATTCGAACCCGCTCGCTCCCTCCGGGACTTTGAGCGCGGCGTCGAATCCAGAAGCAGACTTTGCGGCTGTGCTTCCCCAGGCTGCTTCGGCCGTGGCTCTGGAGATGGTTTATCCCCCAGCTCCGCGGCCGGACCGATTAGAGGGGTGTGATGTGGAGGATGAAGGCGAGACCTTCTAAGCCTCCCCATCCCCTTCTTCCTGGATGGGCACAGTAGGCTCACGCAGTGTGCTGCGTGCGCCTCCCCCTCACCATGCACGCTATGGCCACCTACCAGCGCTACCAAGCGCAGGCGCTGGCCCGGCTGCGCGAGGATGGTTCTGACCCAGGACTGAGCATGCGCTCCGCACCGCAACCGACTATGCTCTTACAAAAAAAAAAAAAAAAAAAGTCGGCTGTGTGTGCCCTGGGAAGGACGATGATCACATCCGTGATCCAGGAATGCCACCTCAGGCTAAACCTGGTGATGTGCGTGACGTTGACAAAGTTCGCTTTCTTAACTCACCCATATCCCAGGCTGGCCTGTTCGGCGACACTGGCGGTGAATTCGCCCAGGAATTCACGCCGGTGATAGAGCAGTCGGAGGCGATGGGCGAGGTCTCTATCGGCGGGATTGTATGACCGCTCCCCCCCGCCGAGCCATCCACATCCACTGCTTTTTCGCCGAGGACGCCCGCCCGCAGCTTTGCTTCGCCGCCCCCGCCTGCGCCTCCGGCCACGCGGCTGCGCCGAGCATCGCGCCGGCAACCAGCGTCCCCCGCCCAGGGCGCCGCTAAGTTCGGTAAAACGGACCGCGAAGCGTCCCTGAGGCGGGCCATCTGGGGAGGAGGGAATTTGCTCTTTCCCCGCTGGAGGGCGGGGCACGTTATTTAAAGGCGTAAAAAAAAAAAAAAAAAAAAAAAAACGCCATCAAAATCCTCAGTGAAAGAGCACTTTTCCCCTCCTCCGGATGTGACAGCCCGAACACTGCCAGTCTGGGACGCTATGCCTTCCAGCTCGCAGGATCGGTGCATTTCGCCAATGGCTCATGGAGCACGAGAGAACGGTCTCCTTTCTCTCCACTCCCAGCCCCTCTCCTGGAGTTTGAGTGCGAGACGAGAACATCTCCTCTCCTGCTCTCCTGTGGGACCCCAGCGCTCCCCGGATGAGCCCACTCACTCCACGCTGCCCCGCCGCTGGCACGTCAGCGATCGTGCGGGTGGGACCATTTGTGGGGGCTCTGCCTGCCTGGTTAGCGCGGGCCAGCCCATCGCAATGGCTCATCCATACGACCAGACTCGGCTATGCGATTCAGTTCGCTAAACGGCCTCCCAGGTTCACGGGCGACCAGGGTCAGTCCTGCGTCCGCCCCTGTCTTGCGAGAGGAGATTGCTGTCCTCCTGGCGAAGGATGCAATCGAGCCGGCCCTCCAGCCGAGATGGAGCGCGGGTTTTACAGCCCGCACTTCATCGTGCCCCAAAAAAAAAAAAAAAAATAAAAAAAAAAAAAAAAAAAAAGCGGTGGGCTATGGCTAATCCTATATCTGCACATTTTGAACCGCTGCCTTCACAGGCTGCGCTTCGGAATGCTTACGCAGATGCGCATCACGCGATGCGTTCGTCCTCAGGATTGGTTTGCAGCAATAGATCTGAAGGACGCGTATTTTCATATCTCCACACTTCCACGCCACCGGCAGTTTCTGCGGTTTGCGTTTGAAGGTCGAGCGTGGCAATACACGGTCCTCCCCTTCGGGCTCTCTCTGTCTCCGCGAGTTTTCACCAAGCTCGCGGGGGGTGCCCTCGCGCCCCTTCGGCTCGCCAGCATCCGCACGCTCAATTATTTCGATGACTGGCTGATTTTTAGCCCACTCTCGGGAGCAATTGATTATGCACAGAGACAAGGTGCTCCGGCACCTCCGCCCGTTGGGGTTTCAGGTCAACCGAGAAAAGAGCAAGCTCGCCCCCGTGCAGAGCATCTCCTTTCTCGGGTTGGAGCTGGACTCGATCACTATGGAGGCGCGCCTCTCACGAGAGCGCGCCGAGGTAATGCTGAACTGTCTGAGAGAGTTCGACAGGAAAAAAAGTGGTCCCCCTGAAATTATTTCAGAGGCTCCTGGGGCATATGGCATCCGTAGCCGCGGCCACGCCGCTCGGATTGCTCCATATGAGACCACTACAGCATTGGCTTCACGATCGGGTCCCCAGACGCGCATGGCACGCGGGCCCACACCGAGTGACTGTCACTGCGCTGTGTCACCGCACCCGCACCCCCTGGAAAGGACCCCTCCTTCCTACGGGCCAGTGTGCCCCTAGGTCAGGCGTCCAGGCAGGCTGTCGTTTCGGCAGATGCCTCCAGTATGGGGTGGGGGGGCCGTGTGTAGCGGGCATGCTGCTGCGGACCTGTGGAGGGGAACCCAGCTGCATTGGCATATCAACTGCCTAGAGCTGTTGGCAGTGTTTCTCGCTCTGCGCCGCTTTTTACCGGTGCTGAGGGGGCAACACGTGCTGGTCAGGATGGACAGCATGGCCGCGGTAGCGTATTCCATCCGGATGGGGGGTATACGCTCCCGCTGCATGTCTCAGCTCGCTCGCCGTCTGCTCCTCTGGAGTCATACGCGGCTGAAGTCGCTGCTTGCTATTCACACCCCGGATGGGCTCAACCGTGCGGCCAACAGGCTCTCACGGCAGCTCCTTCCCCGGGAGAATGGCGACTCCACCCCGAGTCATGCGTAAGTATGCACTCCCCCCAGTGAGCCTACTCGCGCAGTTTCTGTGCAAGGTCAGGGAGGACGAGGGGCAGGTCTTGCTAGTTGCGCCCCTGGCCCAACCGGACCTGGATATCAGAACTCTCCCTCCTCGCGACGCCCCCCCTGGCGAGTCCCTTTGAGAGAGGACCTACTCTCTCAGGGACAGGGCACCATCTGGCACCCTCGCTTAGTTCTGTGGAACCTCCACGTGGGGTCCATAAGACGCGACGAGGAAGACTTAGGTAACCTACCGGTGGCGGTGGTTAATACCATCACTCAGGCTAGTGCACCCTCTACGAGGCATGCCTACGCCCTGGAGTGGAGTCTATTCACTGAGTGGTGCGCTTCTCGCCGAGAAGACCCCCGATCTTGCCAGATCAGTGTTGTGCTTTCTTTCCTTCAGGACAGGTGGAGCGAAGGCTGTCGCGCTCCACACTGAGGGTTTACGTGGCCACCATCTCCGCTCATCATGATGCGTGGATGGCGGCACCGTGGGGAGGCATAACCTCATCATCCAGTTCCTCAGAGGTGCGAGGCGGATGTTTTCCCCCGCCCCCCTCTCATACCCTCTTGAGATCTCGCGGTAGTGCTACGAGCCTACGTGGGGATCCCTTCGAACCACTCGACTCAGTATCCTTGAGATTTCTGTCCTTGAAGACAGCTCTGCTGGTCGTGTTGGCATCGGTTAAGAGGGTTAGGTACCTGGAGGCATTTTCGGTCAGTGACTCGTGCCTAGAATTCGGGCCGGCCTACTCTCACGTTGTCCTGAGACCCCGGCCCGGCTATGTGCCCAAGGTTCCTACCACGCCGTTTAACAATCAGGTAGTGAGCCTGCAAGCGCTGCCCGCGGAGGAGGCAGACCCAGCCCTTTCATTGTTGTGTCCTGTTCGCGCTTTGCGAATATATGTGGACCACACTCAGAGCCTTAGATCCTCTGACCAGCTCTTTGTCCATTACAGTGGTCGGCAGATGGGAAGTGCCGTATCTAAACAGAGGTTGGCCCACTGGGTAGTGGATGCCATCTCCCTCGCCTTTGGGCCAGGGTGAGCCGTGTCCCCCGGGGGTGAGAGCGCACTCCATTACGGAGCATCGCATCCTCCTGGGCGTTAGCACGCGGCGCCTCTCTGACAGACATTTGTAGAGCTACGGGTTGGGTGACACCCAATACATTTGCAAGGTTACAATCTGCGAGTGGAGCCGGTTTCCTCAAGGGTATTAGGCAACCCTTGGTGATTGAGGAAACGATTCGGTTGAGGTGTCGAAACACGCTTGCTGCGCCACTCTCCCTAACCCGGAGATACGTGCGCTTTTTCAGCTTTGTCAGTTTAGTTCCCCATTTCTTTGGCGAACCCTGCAGAGTTCCTCCGAGGCCCCCAGCACCTGACTCAGCGGAGGAGTCAGGTGTTGGCCCGTTACGTTGTCGGCATGCCCGCTGGTCAGCCCGCGTTCTGGGTATAGGTGCCTGCTATGTGTGATCCCCGCTGGCGATCCCATACGTTCACACAGCCACGGTATAGTCCCCCCCTTTTTAGGGCAGGCTCGTGTCTTCCCTCCCCGCTAACCATCCTTATGCTAGGACCCCCCCATCTCTGGGCTGGTCCATAGATTGTCACCAGGTCTCCCCTCTGGGTAGCAGGTGAGCTCCGCAGCGTCCTCCCTATCGGGACTGAACGCTTTCCCAACGTACTGTCGTATCAAAACCTTTTTACAGGGTTATTGCGACTCCCCGAAAAATATAACCGTTTCTGAACAGGTAAGTGAGGGCCAGGGGACACGTTGGAAGACTGTGTCTCGGGGCGTTGTAGGTGCGCTTGCTCTACTGCGTGGCACACCCTTCGCCAGGGGCGCAGTAAGGTTCTTTCGTTGTGGCGTTTTCCATAGATTTCCCCATAGTGGAAGTTTCCACATAGCATTGGAGTTCCCCATCCGAAGGGGAACGCTACGGTTACTAAAGTAACCCTTCGTTCCCCGAGGGGGGGAACGGAAATGCTATGTTCCTTCGCCACAACGATTGTCCCTTAGCTGTTGAGCGTGAAAGTCTCTTCAGCTAGAAAAGGATGTCGAGCATGGCACTGGCTGCGTCTTTATAGCATGACTGATTGTCATTGACGCCAGCTGTGCACGCTGACGCTGCCAACTCATTGGCATTTCATTGGCCCGTTTTTATACTCTTTCAGATGATTGGATTCTGACGAAATCCCCATAGTGGAAGTTTCCACATAGCATTTCCGTTCCCCCCCTCGGGGAACGAAGGGTTACTTTAGTAACCGTAGCGTTTTTGTGACATCTAGTGGTTAAAAAGAGAAAAAAAACAAATAAATACAAAAACGTGCTTTTGACCCTGGTCCATCTTTTACTCCAATAATTAATTAAAATTTATATTTTAACACTGTATAGTCACCTCACTAGATTTTGGACAGAACAAAAACATTTAACACAATAAGTAAATAAATAATTGGTTCAGTTATTTTTTCAGGAAAGAAGATTTTAGAGTCAAAGAATGTACAGGCACATTTTGATGAGAGATTGTGAAACATACACAAAAGAGGTCAGAATTATTAGCTCTTTTTTTTTCCTTCTTCTTTTTCCAAATGTTTCGCAAATAATGTTTAACAGAGCAAGAAAATTTTCACAGTATGTCTAATAATATTTTTTCTTCTAGAGAAAGTCTTATTTGTTTTATTTCCACTAGAATAAAAGCATTTTTTATTTTTTTTAAAACCATTTTAAGGTCAAAATTAATAGCCCCCTTAAGCAATACTTATATTTTTTGATTGTCTACAGAAAAAACAAACCATCATTATACAATGACTTGCCTAATTACCCTAACTTGACTAAGGCCCCGTTTACACTAATACATTTTAGTTTTAAAACACATAAGTTTTGCTACGGTTACATCATCCATCCATAATACGCCAGAGTTTTCAAGAGCCGAAAACTGAGCGTTTTAGAAGCGCTGAAAATGCTGTTTTCATTCTAAAACACTGCTGCTCCATCTCAGTGTGGATAGGGTGGATAGGGGAAAACGGAGACTGTGGCTGCAGACGTTCGCAGAATTCTAATTGGGGCTTTTTCCTCGATATTTTTTCCTTTTTCTGCGCATCGTTGAATTTGCTCTTCAGTATTTGGACTCTCAGTAGTGATTATTAAACCACACTGAACTGAACAAAACTGAACTGAACTTAAACACTACAAACTGAACTACACTGTTCCTATTTACTATGACCTTTTATGTGAAGCTGCATTGACACAATCTACATTGTATAAGCGCTATACAAATAAAGGTGAATTGAATTGAATATTAAGTAACCTACAGACAGTTCTGTCTTGCATCCTTTACTTGTTCAGACTTCGCAAGTTTGACATGGAAAACAAACTCCCGAGGACACGTCGAGTGAATCTTCAAAGGGAACAGTGTACTTTATAACCTCATTCACATCACCCTGGCTATGTTGTTTCACTTTCTTAACAATAAAATGAAGACTTGATATAAGGAACTTCCTATTTTCATTTTGATATTAGCAACTGAACAGACACCAAAAATGTTGAGGCGTCGTGAAACTACATATTTATATGACCGTCATCTTCATGCATATTTAAAAAAAAAATTGCCTCTATTGCCTCTATTTTTCATTGAAAAATATGAAACATACCCTCTCTTTCATTGAACATCAATTTTAATAATCAGTAATGGTCATTATAAAAAGTATAACGTACAATAAGTTTTTAAAATATAGGAAATAAAGGCAAGCAATCAGTCAAATGTGCAGAATCAGAGTCCGCGGTTACATTAATTAATATATTAACCCAATTTATCTTTGTGCTCAGCCAAAACACGTTACCTGAGAACAAGTAATAGATTCAACAGACCAAAGTCAGGGAATATGTCGTTAGATATGGACAACAAGATTAATTAAATATCACGTTTAACAAATATAATGAGATTAGATCCAGCGGTAGATCATTGATGAACATTCCAACTTGCACAGCTCTCATAGGGGTTGATGTGCTCAAAGCTTGCTGCAGTGCATGCCAGAGAGAGTGTGTGGGTGTGGGTGTGGGTTTGGGTGTGGGTGTGGGTGTGTGTGGGCGTGGGTGTGGGTGTGGGTGTGTGTGTGGGTGTGTATGTGTGGTTACGTGCTGTGCGTTTTCAGTGGTATAATGTAGACGGAGAGTTATTCAGAAATGCTGGGCCTAACGCTAGTGTGGATACGGATCGTTTTCATTCCAAAACGTTGTTTTAAAACTAAAACGCATTAGTGTAAACGGGGCCTAATTAACCTAGTTAAGCTTTTAAATGTCACTTTAATCTAACAACTAGTATCTTGAAAAATATTATGCACTGTCATCATGGCAAAGATAAAAGAAATCAGTTATTAGAAATAAGTAATTAATAAAACTGTTATGTTTAGAAATGTGTTGAAAAAATCTTCTCTCCCTTAAACAGAAAACAGGATAGAAAATATACAGGAGAGCTAATAATTCTGACTTCAACTGTATAAATTTGTGTAAAAACATCGACTGTTGAATTATGCTTAACAAGGCCAAGTAAACAGGGTCAATTTTAATTTCATGTTTTCTCACAGCTCTCATAAAACATACCCACACACTCCCCCATGCTGCGTTTAGTGTCAGGCTCTGTGAACTGAAATATTACTTCTGCAGACTTGTGTGTTTCTCTCTCTTTCAGCATGAAATCTTTAGCTGAATGTTCTTGCTTTATTGAAGTGATATTTGCTTTGTTCTGTAGATTCTGAAGCGAGGATGTGGAGTCAATGACAGAGATGGTCTCACGGACATGACGTTGCTTCACTACTGCTGCAAGGCAGGAGCACCTGGCATAGGTGAGCTTGTATTCATATGTGAATTAAAAAAATTATATTTTATTTAATTAACACCTTGAGGGCTTGTGTCCAGCAAAGTTTAGTTCCAACCCCAATCAGACACACCTAGGCTAGCTAATCAAGCCTTTAAAAGGGGCAGTGAAAAGGGGCAGGATTAAACAAAATGATGAGACATTAAAAAAAGCGAGCGATTGCTCTATATTTTAAATTCCTATAAAGAGAGGTCATGTTTTGATCCTCGATTGGCCTCACGCAGTCAAGTGATGCGATTTCGCAGGTCAGAGTTAACCAAGCTTGAACTTTTCAACGCTGCGATTTGCAAAACTTCACGCACGACCTTGCGTTTCCAGTCTGACGCATTCGTGTGCGTATGAATGGAAGTCTATGGAGAGAAAAGTCCAGTGTGACCGCAGCTTTACTAGGCTTTCTAGATACATCTGTGCAGGTGTGTTGAGGCTAGTTGGGGCTAACATTTGCTCCCTTCAGGAGCGAAATTGGGCACCCCTGTTCTAGTATATCTAGTTAGAGCTTGATTAGCTACTTCAGGTGTGTTTGATTAGGGTTGGAGCTTAACTCTCCTGGACTTTTGTCTTATTTTTGTCCTAAAATCTATAAATATCATTTTGTGTCCCATATCTAAAAGTTCTTAAATCAAGAACCATTTTCTAGACAAGTAAGTTGTTTTATTTTCATGAATAATCATTCAAAATTAAGTATGTTTTTCCTTTAGGTTTTTATACAGGTTGCTGGAAATCTTTAAAAAAATGCTTGAATTTTAGCTTAGTGTTTTCAATTTCTGATAAGTCGTCACCTTGGAATTATAAGTTTCTATCTGAATTCTAAATGATTTTGAGATATTGAGCTTCAAAGTTTTTGCATTCCATATAGCAAACAGTATGGGCTCTATTTTAACGATCTAGGTGCAAAGTCTGAAGCGCAGCGTGCAAAAGCATTAAGGACATGTCTGAATTCACTTTTGCTATTTTAAGGATGGAAAAATACGCTCTGCGCCGCGGCGCATGGTCTAACAGGGTTGAGCTTATTCTCTTAATGAGTTTTAGGTGTGTTTTGAGAATAAAGTAATCAGAGTCTCATCTCACATTCCCTTTAAGATTCAGTTGCGTCGCTCCATGGCGCATTTGCTATTTACATGGTGGACTTTGTAAGTGTAAAAACTGAACACTTCACTAACGAGAAAACAGTTAAAGAAACCGCATGCAAAGCAAGGATTAAGAAAGTGCCTCCTCCATTTGGCCTTTACTTTTACTTTCTCTCTTTCGTGGATAAATAAATGTGTTTGACGCACTCACTGAAGACATCCATTAGCCTACATAATTAATTTTGTTTGTTAAGCACAAAGATTTGTTTCAAAACTATTTCTAAAATCAGTTCTAATTTCCAGACAACGAATAAATGAGCAATAATAATGAATTGTGGTCAAAAAAACAGATATATCCAAACACACGTGCTATGCCCCATATGGTCCAAAACGTGACAGGTGAACAAATCTAAACTTGTTTTTAATAAAACAAATATAAATATCCATATAATAAATTATACTGCTAATAATGATAACATTATATAAAAGCAAGTTGTTATGAATAAACTGAAAAAAGCCCCCGAGGTGAAGGCATGGAGGTATGGTTTGTACATTTATGTAGAAAATAATGATTTTTGTAATATTTTATTCCTTTAATTCTATTTCATATGTAAAGATATTTCTGTATTGCTGTACATCCTGCATGTTTCAAGCAATTTTTAAGCGAGGCACACAACTGACACACTCTGCTCTGCTCTCACTTTAGACCTGCTCTCAGTTGGTTTATTGAACAGTCTATTTTAGTTCCTCAAAATAGCAACGCACCAACAATGCGCCTTAACACACCTCTATTTTAGACCAGAAGACCCATGAGTCCACAAAGTGGCGCAAATGGATTTGCTATTTAAACAACGTGGCAGAAGACTGGAAAATCAAGGTTGCGTTGGTCTGAAAATAGCAACACATCTTGGAAACACGTCTTGCACCTTATTGCGCCGGGTGTATAGGGCCCTATGTGTGTAACACTTCTCTTTCAGAAATTAACATGACAGAGACCCTAAATGTACTCAATTTAAATGATCAAAATTCTCTTCCATTTGCAAATTGGCGCAAAATTACCTGGGTAAATGCAGAAAGAAATATTAAAAAATATTTTTCCACTTTGAATCATAAGGTTCTATCTGGCAGATCATAATTGAAGGACTACTTATCAAAAAATACAATCACAAAAATATAAATTGGTGTTGAAACAATATATTGATGCTTGAGAAAGTCAATTTTTTTGCTTTCTTAAACATTTATTTATTGGGTTATGGTTTTTTCTTGTTCAAGTTAAACATACAAGGCTGTGCTAAATATTTTATCCAGTGCAGATGTTAATTTTATGTAATTAATATGGTAATATGTATTGAATTTTTGTTCTTTATATTAACTGTTGATTTTTATTTATTTAATTATATGTCCAGTGAATAAATTAAGTTTTTGCCCTCATATCAAATTTAAAGACTTTAAAGAATCAGACAATGAGCAAATGAGTTTAATAAACTGAAAAAATAAGTTTCACTGACTATATAAACACAAATAAAAATATTTCACATTTAATATATTACATTTTTAATAACTTTTTTTTCAACAATGTCAAATTTAAACTTTCATCTCGATGTCAAACATTGTTTCTAAATCACATTTACACACTTTTTCAGTTTCTGGTGTCTTCTCAGTTTTGTGTGGTGCAGCATTATTTAGTCGACTGATTTTGTGTTTCTTTTTGGTCTTTCTCCCTGTCCCCCTTACCACTTTTTTTTTTTTTTTTTTTCCACATTTCGTAGTTTTCTTAATAATGTACATTTTGGCTTTCTTGTAAAATGTGATCTCTTAATACAATTTTAGATGACACATTTAAGATGTGACTAAAAGACGTTTAAAAGAGTAAATGACAGTAATTCAATGGGCTTGGGGCAAACATGTCATCATTTTTTTTCATTGAATATTACATATTATTATTGTTATTATTATTATTATTATTATTATTATTATTATTATTAAATTCTATTTGTTATATTATTTTTTTAATAACATATTGATGTATGTGAATATGTAAGTTAACATATAAATAACTTTTATTATTATTAATATTGTTTTTTAAACCTTCAAACACAATGACTTACAAATTCCGACCTACAAACATAAAAGACACCATATATAAACAATACATAAGACAGTAAAATAATAATAGTTAAATACAATAAGTCAATAATAATACAAAGAAAAGAAAATACAAGAATAAAAATTAAAATGGAATCAAAATACTGACCTTAATTTAAATTAGTCTGACACTCTTCAATTTTATTCTTTCGAGCTGCACTATTAAATGTTAAAGATCACAATCTTCATTCAGTCACCCACACAATCTTAATTATAAGTGATTTACATACTTTTATTAAACCTTGTTAATCAGAGCAGTACATTCAAATATGTGATCATGAACCACTGAAGCAGTTATGTGGTAAAGTCAAAGTTATTAGCCCTTCTATTTTTTTTTCTTTTTCAAATATTTCCCAAATGATGTTCAACAGAGCCAGGAAATTTTCACAGTATGTCTGATAATATTTTATCTACTGGGGAAAGTTTTATTTGTTTCATTTCGGCTAGAATACAAGTTGTTTAACCATTTTAATATTATTAGCACTGTTAAGCAATATATATTTTTTAATTGTTTACAAACAAAGTTATACAATGATTTGCCTAATTTCCTGAAGTTACCTAATTAACCAAGTTATGCCTTAAATGTCACTTTAAGCTGAATACTAGTATCTTGAAAAAGATTTACTGAAATAGTATGCCATCATGGAAAAGATCAA
>NC_079451.1:5902067-5907067 GCF_903798145.1 Danio aesculapii | reverse complement strand
TTATTATTATTATTATTATTATTATTATTATTATTATTAAGTATAATATATATTATTATAGGTGGGCATAGAGTACTTTTTTTATCTAGATCTCGGAATTATTCTAGATTAATCTAGATTAAAATGGCTCATTTGAATTCTGCCGAAGGCATTCAGAATATGTATGCTACCCAAATAATAAATCTTTGAGAACGGGTTTCTCAAGCCAGGTGGCGCATTAAACCAGGGGCTCATCTCCTGTTGATGCTTGAGAAACTGTTCTTGAAGTAAACACCACAATCAAACTATTACCGTCATGTAGGACTTTTTGTCATATTTCCACACATGCGGCTATCAGTAAAGACCACACACACACATCGCGAAGTGCAGAAGTTTTTTTTTTTTTCTATTTGGCATGCATAACACACTGACCAGTCCTTACTCAATATTTGTGTTTAATACCCCAGTTTGGGCATGAATGAAATGTTCATGAGTTAAAGTGAAACTGCTGAACAGAATAGATTAACAGCGATATTTTTGTACATGATAAGAGTCTCGCATTAACGCAGCACGTTAATGCTAATAATGGCCCACCACTAATTATTATATATGTTTAATAATAATAATAATAATAATAATAATAATAATAATAATTATTATTATTTTTATTATTATTATTATTATTATTATACGTTTGGATATATTTTAAATAGAATGTTCATAGTAGTCATAGTTTAAATGTGTTTTTCTATGGATGAATGGACTGATAAAAAAGATGGATAGAGTAAGTAGGTACACAGAGACAGAATGACGCACACACACACACACACACTCTTCACAGCCAGCTTTATTATTTTCCTTTCAGTTTGTCCCATCAGCACAGCGGTAAATTAGCCGTGCTCATTTCTCTCCCTGAACTCATTTTGCACTCACAGAGCGACACTGCCAGGGGTCATTCTCCTCACAAACAGCAGATGTCACTGAATTATTGATATTATTTAAACTTTTGTCAATTGCGTGCGTTCGAGTTCAGCAGGCCTTTTAGTAGGGCATTAGTCAGAGAGGTTTGTTTGCGTGTAAAGGGTTTATCAGGTTCTGCTGCCAGCACATAAAATAGGAACTGGCGTGATGCTCGACTTTTGCTGTCTTTTGTTTTTGTTTTTTTTTTCATTCTGTTGTGAGGCAGCCAGAGTTTTCCATCCTTCATTTTTACCCAGCATTATCTCTGCCAGTAGTGCCAGTGTATTTTTTTTTCTCTCTCTGGGCATCTGTCCATTCCTCGCCAGTCAGGGGATGTTTTTTTTTTTTATAGCTCAGTTTTTGTTCCTCAACTGACAACCTAATAGAGATATCATCGGTGTGTGGAACAAACATCGAATCATCTGATAATGTTGTAACAGCAGGCTTGGCAGACTTACATGATGGCGCAGTGTTTGGAGTAGCTGAGGTTTAGGCATAAAAATATGCCTTGTTGCCAAGCAACACCACTGACGATAGAAAACAAAGGTATAATAAATAAGGAGAAGGACTTTGGAAAAGAGCACACTCTTAATGCTTATTGTCTTTAAGGTCACCAAAAACTGTTATAAAATTTGGGAGTCTCTCCTTAAATATATGGAAATGTGTACTCCCTGTGTACTGGATGATACACATTTGTGAATTTTTGGAAAGTTCTATACATTCTATAGGTAAAGAACAGCGTCATCCAGATATACACCTGTTGTACTCCACAGAATAGTTACATTGCACACTAGGGATGGGATGGTTCATGAAAAAACAGAAAAACAAATAATTTGCTGATCTTATCCTGGTTTAGTGAACTGAACGGTTCATGCATTTTTTATTTATTCTTTTGTGTTTTCTTCAATGATTTGACAAGTAAGCAAGTGCTTTGGTATCTGACTGGAATAAGTTTGGTATGGAAGTATGGAGACCTGCTGCTTTTTCTCTCTCTACCATTGCCTCTCTAGTGCATCCGCAGTGCTCTCTTTGTTTCCAATTCTTTTTTTTTTTTTAGTCCAACACCAAACACTGATTCCTCATCCTGGCTAGTTGAAGCAATTTGTTGGCGTGTTACTATTGTCCCATCACACTTTAACTTTCGCGTTTCTCTTTCTGTTCACAAATGCTTTTTTAAAACAAATTCAATTCCACACTGTAAAATTGTTGCCGTAAAAGTATTACTAGCAATTTAGGTTGTCAGTAATAATGTAAAATTAACAAGTGCACGGTAAAATAACAATTACATTTACATTACACATTTAAAACTGTGTTGTTAAACTACAGCACAGTTGTAATAGTTACTTTACAGTGTGCTTGTAAACATTGCCAGTAATACTGTAAAACTAACAGCGCTTTTTTTACAGTGCACGTGTTCTTGTGCTGCAACATATAAACAGAATGCATGTAACATGAATACCCAGAATACCCATTTTTAATAGTTAAAAGTCCGAGGCCATGGTGCTCCACTGGAAAAAGGTGAAAACGTAAGGAAAGTGGTGTAAAAAGGCAGTGAAAGCCTAGACAGCAGCTAAAAAAAGCAAAATCTCTCAATAGTTATTCTATTCAGCAACCCTCTGCCCTTCGTTAGTGTAAATTAATATTAGCTGCTTCAGTCCAACATATACATTACCAGTATGATGAAGATGAAAACAGGGTGGATATAGCAGTAAGACAATGATCCAAAACACAGCCAATAGAAGCTGCCATCACAAAAAGCCTTTTATATAAAGTATTAAAAACATTTCAGTAGTTCAGTACTTTCTGTCACTCCATTGTTATTACACATAACCAAATTTTCTGATTTTTAATTTTAAATTTTTTTTATTTTAATGTTTTTATTGTTTGGGTTTTCACCAAAATCTCGTTCAAATCCATGTCAACAGTTCATTTAGAAATATTATTACCAGGAAAAAATAAGACATGTTCAATACTTATCAATACAAGTCAGGATAGATTCATGCTTTCATGTTGTTGACACCAAATTCTGACCCTATCCGAATGTTGCAGCAGAAATCGAGACTTCTCAGACCAGGCAACATATTTCCAATCTTCTATTGTCCAATTTTGGTGAACCTGTGCAAATTGTAGCCTCAGTTTCCTGTTCTTAGCTGATAGGAGTGGCACCCGGTGTGTTCTTCTGCTACTGTAGCCCATCCGCCTCAAGGTTGGACATGTGCGTTCAAAGATGCGCTTCTGTACCTCAGTTGTAACAAGGTTATTTGAGTTACTAATGGCTTTATATTAGCTTAAACCAGTCTGGCTATTCTCCTCTGACCTCTGGCATCAACAAGGCATTTGCGCCAACAGAACTGATGCTCACTGGATATTTTCTCTTAATCTGACCATTCTCTGTAAACCCTAAAGATGGTTGTGCAGGAAAATCCCAGTAGATCAGAAGTTTCTGAAATACTCAGACCTGCTCGTTTGGCACCAACAGCAATGCCACGTTCAAAGTCACTTAAATCATCTTTCTTCCCCATTCTGATGCTCTGTTTGAACTGCAGCAGATTGTCTTGACCATCTTTACATGCCTAAATGCATTGAGTTGCTGCCATGTGATTGGCTGATTAGAAATTTGCATTAATGAGCAGTTGGGCAGGTGTAACTGATAAAGTGGCCGTTAAGTGTAAGAACTTTCACCCAGTTTCACTTGTTTTGCTCTTGACTACAATGTTTCTGTTTTATTTGTATTTCTTGTCTCTGTTGTCTCCTGGGTTAATACTTTACATCCCTGCCAGTGGATTTATATTAACATTTTTCTCAATAATCCTGACAGACAGTTATTCATTATTATTATTATTATTATTATTATTATTATTATTATTATTATTATTATTATTATTATTATTATTATTATTATTATTTCAGTACTGAAACAGAGTAGCAGACCATTCTGCTGATGTTTTTGTTAACCACTAGGGTGCAGTCTTGTGCTGCAAAAACCTTATTAAGGGAGCATTGAAATGGCCTGAACCTTTTTTTTTTTGTCTCCGCTTCAGTGTCAGGAAATATAATGTTGTTGTTTTGCTCTTTGATACCAGAGGAGCATAATCAAATATCACCTTTGAATAATTGTTGAAATCCCAGCACTGCATAAGCGGCGACCGAGGCAGTGCGCCATTTTGCACTAATTTTGTTTGGACAGAAACAATAACGTGGCTGACTGGCTGTATTTCCCAGCTTGCCATGGCCATGCCAATTTCTAAGCTAAACTTTATCTCCCGAGCATCATTTCATCATTAGCAAACCACTCAGGCCTGCCGGACAGAAGATGTTTTAGTTTTATTGACTCACAATGATGAGTCAGCATGTGTGTGTACATGCATGTGCATGATTTACTGCACAGGGATATGGATTAGAAAGTGGGTAATGCATTTAAACATGTTATTAATGTATGAATTAATATATTTTAAATGCATAGCAATTGACATTTCTCCAAATGAGGAATAACAGCGTTATAAATAAACATCACTACTATCTGAATGACTTTTTTCAGTAACTAGTAATCAAATAAACTACTGTTACAACACCCTTACCATCACTTCCAATAAAATTATATTGGATTATATATTTGATAGATATTGGTTTCATTCTACATAGTTTTTTTTTTGGATATTGTTTCTTTACAATGTAACACAGTTACTCTCCCTAGTTAGTTACTTTTATAATAATGTGACCCAGTTACTATTTGTGAGAAGTGACTAGCAACTGTAATTACTTTTTTACAGTATTGTGCCCAACATTGAGTACTTCTAACTGCACATATGCTGCGTACAAGTGTTGTGCTAACAAAGCCGTGTTGTGGTGAAGGTGATAAAGATTTATTCAGCTCCGCTTTTGGATGTAGTTCAATATTAACTTTAGCTGACGAAGATATAACCCAAGCACGGGTTTGAAACGTACCACTTGTCAGGATATTCAGACCTACAGTCAGCATATCTCCTGTCACTGCTCACCTATACAATCTATCTTTTGGAAATATATGGGTAGGCAAGTAAAAAAGAGAAATAGGCAGTAAA
>NC_079451.1:5797067-5897067 GCF_903798145.1 Danio aesculapii | reverse complement strand
AATAATTATCAGTGGAAACAGAATGTACCTGAGCTCAATTTAAAGCTTTACGACAAAGGCTGTGAATACTTGTGTACATGTGATTTTTCAGGTTTTTTATTTGTAATAAATTGGCAACTATTTCAAAAAATATTTTTTTCACATTGTCATTATGGGGTATTTTGTGTAAAATTTTTGTGTAAAATAAATGAGTTTCATCCATTTTGACCCAATACTGGGAAACATTCAAACACACTCATTCACACACATAAATACAACCAATTTAGTTTAATCAGTTCACCTATACCACATGTCTTTGGACTGTGGGGGAAACCGGAGCACCTGGAGGAAACCCACGCCAACACGGGGTGATCATGCATCTCCACACAGAAATGCCAACTGACCCAGCTGGGGCTAGAACCAGCGACCTTGCTGTGAGGCAACAGTACTAACCACTGAGTCACCCACCGTGTCACCCGAGATACAAGATTTAAGTTAGTGTTTTTCGCATAAGTTATCGTTCCATTATTTCTTTACAAAAGGTGCAAGTCATTACATTACAGTCAAAATCAGAAAAGGTGTTGTGTAAAGGGCGGACTGTATATAAACATAATTACCTGCAGTTATACACTATGAAGTTTTTGCAAAAGGTGATGTCTGTGTAAATGCTACTAAAGCTACTAGTTTAAAACTAGTTCATTCATGAATGTAGAGCTCAACACATTTTAGGAAAAAAAATTATCCTAATCAGTTTTAAAAGTTGAATACACATCTGCTCTGGGATTGCATTGTGTTAAGCCCAAAGTGTACTTTTGGTTTGGTTTTGCATATGCTTATCATATTCATACAGCCGAACACATAAATACTCCATTTTAAAAAAATGTGTAAGTTTGTGTCCATTAAAACGTTTCAGTTTTGTCCGGTGTCTGTTTGGCAAAAGCATTTATATTTTTGTACATTATAAAAATATGTTGAGTTATTTATTTAATCCAGTTTTTTTTTTTGTTGTTATTTGTTTAACCTTTATTGGGTTATTTATTAATTCCTCAAGCAGTTGGGTTAAATAGTTGGTGCTTTTTTTAAGTTATTTTTAACCTTTATTGTGTTATTTATTTAAACATTCGACCAGTTGGGTTAATTTTTGAACTTCAACAGTCAACTGAATTAACTGACAGAACAGCTGTATTATTATGTGTACGTAATGTTGTTTTTACATTCTAAATTTTATTTAAGCTATAACGCAATAATATTGTTGTTATTTTAATCAGATTACCTCTCCGTGTCGTGACTTTTATATCAGTTTCACCAGCGCTCTTAATTATTAAAAAGGATATTAATAAATTCAAGTGTTAAAAGAGCAAAAGCCGCTAAACACCACTTACCTTTGACAGCAAAAGCCGCTATATCCCGAGAACCAATCAGAAGGCACAAATCGAATCATATGTTTTCAATGTAGCAGCGCGCTGATACGCCGGTTTTTATGAGGAGACTGTTTTATTCCGCTTCAGATTTAGATTTTAAAAGATGGAGTTTGATGAACTGGATGAGCCTGTCCGACTGTCAGTGAATGGCAAATGAAAACGTCCCTTACCTCAAAACTCTGTGCATTATAAGAAAATGAAAACACACTGTACAGTCGGAAGTGTAGCATGCATTCATAACGATTTTTTGCGCAGCGACGCTACTTTGAATGAGTCTGATTTACTATACATTCAATAGCAACTGCGTTTCACAAAAGACAGAGTTAAAGATGCCGTTCTTTTATCCCTATGTGGATGCTATGAAGATAAACAAGAGACCAAGACCTTAAGTATAGTGAGAATGAATGAATGACAGCTTCTAAAATTGTCTGAGAGATATCCACTTTTTGCCCAGTTGGCCTACCTTGTGTTCTATTTGCTAATTTAAGCTATTTTAAGATAAATATATTGTATAAAACCATACATTATTTGTAGTACTTCATAATACCTATACATCTGATAAGCTTTTATATTAATGGACAATGCACAGATATTGATGTTTCACAATGTTTTTAAACTACATTATTTGAATCTACCAAGCTTAGGTTTACAATATTTAGAATGTCTACATTGCTCTACTTGCATTTAAATCTAAATCTCAAATATCAGAAATGACAATAGATTGTTAAAATTGAATTAATGTCAGTTTTAATGTTATTGATTAATGCACTTACTTTACAGATTTCATTTTCCTTCTGCTTTTTCCCTGGTTTAGCACAGCGGAATGAACTGCCACTTACTTAACAGATGTATTTTAAATTTCAGGTGGTTAGTGTAATGTGTTTTATGTTTGGTAAAATAATTTCTAATTGCATCTTTAGTGATTTTCAACTAATTACAGCTTAATCTTGTTCTAATAGGTGGATTTAGAGGGTTTTGCATAAAAAGCACAAGTGAATTTAGCTGGTTTCGACGTGAAAGAAATGTAACTTTTAACTTAACCTAAAAACCAAAGAATTGTTTAAAATGACATTTTTTTAAATAATTAAATTTACTAGCTAATAACCTTTTCATTAAATATAAAATGATACTTCTGAACCTAATTAGGAGGCTGATAGAAGTGCTCGTTTACAAGAAAAGAGGTCTGATGTATTTAGAGGGTTTTGCATCTGAACTCTTCAATTATAAAACTCAGTGCATTGGGTTAAAATAACCCATAGTTGGGAAGGTGCTATAATAATCTATAGTTGTGTTAAATGTTGGGGTATTTTTAACCAAACTATTTTAACTGAGCAATTTAAGGGATAGTTCATGCAAAAAAAATGAAAATTGACTCACTTTTTAATCATTCTCAAGGGGATATAAACCTTTATGAGTTACTTACATAGTAGGAAAAACAAATACTATGGAAGTCAATGGTGTGCAGCTTTCTTCAGAATATCATTGTTTGTGTTCAACAGAAGAAAGACACTCATAAAGGTTTGAAACAAGTAAAATGACGACAGGATTTTTCTTTTTCTTTAGGGTGTCTGCGGGGTCTTAAAAAGTATTAAGTTTATAAATCACTTGTGAAAATCAAGGCCCTTAAAAGGTATTAAAAAGTCTTAATTGATTTTTTACGCAGTCTTAAATTTTATTCAAGCATTGTCCAAAGTGTTTGACTCAGAAAAAGCATTAATATATTTATTTTCCACCTATTATTAACAACGGACTGCTCCACGTGATTACCACGTGATTAATTTGGGCCTGGTGCATCCGGCCAAGCTCCTTCATTCAGGTGATGTCATGTAATTTGTGACAAACATGGGAAGGTGATGTGATGCTCTCCATATTGCGAAACAGATGGGAAAATGGGAAAATGTAAGTTTGCGTACTCCTGGTTGGAGAAAGACGAGTTTAAACAGTGGCTGAAGCCTGTCACTGAAAACAATCGCGTATAGTCTTTCAAGCTTTGTTTCTTCCGAGCTTATCTGAGTTCTGTTGCATAGTTGTGCTCGATTGATTTATTTAACTACAACTGTTCATTAAGATAAAGGTTTGATACTGATTAAAACTGTATTTAGATACTAGATTTGAAGTGGCGATGAGGTCTTAAAATATTCTGAGAAGGTCTTTAAAAAGTCTTAAAAGGTATTCACATTTCCTTTAGGATTCCTGCGTATACCCTGTTCTTGCGTGAACTATCCCTTTAAGGCCCGCTCCCATCAAGAAACATGTTTAGTGTGAAAATTCAATACGATAAACATCATTTGAATAAGAGGCTGTAAAATGTGTCTCTTCAGGCTAACACAAACTATGTTTGGCAAAAAAAAAAGCCATCTGCATATAAAAATGTTAATGTCTCTTGTTTTCTCTGCCTTTTTATGCGTTTGAACTTGATGTAATGTATTTTGGGATTCCATTATCTAGAAAGGATACATGCCGATGCTGATAATTCGGCCAAACCATTATTTTTTTTCTTACTGTTTATAAACTCAGTCTATTTAGAATTGGAGGGCATCCATGGCCTTAAAATGGTTTCTAGGTAGGAAGCTGCCTAGCGCTGCTGTCTCACGCTCTGATAGTAAAAGACCGGGTTGATGTATGGAGCTGCATGAGGCACAACATCACCCAGCGGTGTTGTTTATCTATGATCCCATTACAAATTGAGAGCCCTTAGTTTCCAGTTGTCTGGCGCTGTACATTTATATGTGACTAAAGATGGAAAACTCTTCCTGCCATCTAAGAAGTGTGTGCTGTAGCAAGCTTTTCTTGAGGTTTACAGAATGATATCCCAATCATGGACACCCCCACTCTTCATAATGAGTGCCGAGTGTGATGCTGGTGGAATGGGCGAACACATTAAGCTTAAAGCCCGCAGAGAACCAATGGGCTGAGGAAAGCGAAACAGTCACAGTTATTGCTCGCTAGTCAAGCCATGTCAAGGACGATGCATTTGTTTCGACCATCTTCCTTGTCTGTTTCCAGATCGGTGCCTGCTACAACATATTGTTGAATAAGACAGAAGGGCGCAGGAAGTCCACTATTCAGGCAGCTGGCCGTGTGAAACATAAATAAATGTGGTTGAGGCGTGTTGCGGTGGAAGCATTGAGTTGTTTAGCCACAGGGGGCTGATGAGACATAATGATGAACATTTTAATCTTAGCCTGCCTTGTTCTTGGCAATCTGGGATTCAGTCTAGCTTAGTCCTGAATTTTGAAGTATGTACATCACTCTAAAATGTACAGAGTTGAATTTGCATTCTTTAGGAGGACAATGATTCCTTGACTCCTTTTATAAACCCATCTCTAAAACTCTTGATAAGAAATCAGTTCAATTTCACTATTATTCAATATTAAAGAAATACACAGAAATCTACTTAGCCGGGGAATTTTGATTAAATATGTACATGTTTATCTACTGTTTAAGACTAAATATAACCTGACTTCACCACTAAATCAGTTTGTGGATGTTTGAACAACTGCTCACCGAACTACTAGGAATGGTGAAAGTGGGAATTGTGTTATTCCAGTCAGTCTGTATTATCCATCCCATGTAGAAGACTACATACTTTTTATATCATGTTTAAAATTAGTTATTGACAAATCAGTAATGCCAGCATTAGTACTGTATTTTTGACAGTAGACGTACTTGTACTGTTGGCTTTGTTGTCCTTTCCTGCTGCCATAGTTTTTCTTATTATTTATGTTTTTTTATTCTCCTCATTTTAGAAGAATATTTCTCTGAGAAAAATATTTCTCATATATATATATATATATATATATATATATATATATATATATATATATATATATATATATATATATATATATATACACATACACACACACACACACACACACACACACACACAGTTGAAGTCAGAATTTTTAGCCCCCCTGATGTCCCTAAATTGATAAACCAAATGATGTCTAACAGAGCAAGGAAATTTTCACAGTATGTCTGATAATATTTGTTCTGCTTCTTGCTAGAACAAAAGCAGGTTTTAATTTTTTACAAACCATTTTAAGCTCAAAATTATTAGCCCCTTTAAGCTATTTTTATTCCGATTGTCTACAGAACAAACCATCATAATACAATAACTTGCCTAATTACCTTATCCTGCCTAGTTAACCCAATTAACCTAGTTAAGCCTTTAAGTGTCACTTTAAGCTGTATACAAGTGTCTTGAAAAATATCTAGACAAACATATTTTTACTTTCATCATGGCAAAGATAAAATAAATCAGTTATTAGAAATGAGTTATTAAAACTATTATGTTTAGAAATGTGTTGGAAAAAAAAAAATATATATATATATATATATATATATATATATATATATTTATATATTTATATTTATATAATCTTTATTTAGTTTATCGGTGTAGACTCCAGAAAAATGACAGAGCAGAGTGATATGACACAATGCATAAACCTGCATTAAACACTTATATTTAGCGGCCTACATGTATTTGTTGTCTCATTACAAACCTACATAGCAAATTTCACAATATTCACATTAAATAAACATTTAAACAGACATTTTGTCTCTTCGAGGTGTCATTGATTAAATTAAATTTGTAATCTATGTATCCAACATTTATGTTCTGAAGAGCTGTGACCAGATTAGACGCCGGTCATTATTTGGCATCTTTAAGGTCTTCAGCTTGAATGAAGTTCTAAAAGTGGTCATTGTTGTTTTAAGCACAAAAGGGGTTGTTGTAGATACAGTTAAGGTAAGGGAGTTAAGGTAACTCAAACCATTTGAGGAAACCATTTGCAACAAACCGTTTGAGTAAAAAAAAAAACTAATCTACTGTATATGAGTTCTGTGAACTTACTTAAGTTGAAGTAGTGAGGTATTTAATTAACCCATTACCTTCAACATTGGGTTCAAAGCTCAAGTAGAATTAACATCAGTAAATTTTGAGTTAACTGCACTCATTTCATTTGATAACTGTTGGGTTTTACAGTGCAGTTGTGTTGGCACAGTGCCAAGTTTTCAACAATAACTGCGTAATTGGGTCTTAAATAAAGTAGTATAGTTTTAAATTGAAGACAGTGAATTGCTTTTTTTCAGTATTGTGTTTAAATAAAACTTAACAAATATGAGTCAAACTTTTAATGCACATATTTCCTTCCTGTTCTAGATAACATTGGGAAGTTCTATTTATTTGAGACAGCCATCTTAATTGAGTTCCTAATTAGGATCATCATGAAAACACAATTAGTTGTATAATTAAAAAGATGCTTCTGCAGTCTGCTTTATATTTCTGTCTGCTTGTTAATTAAAAGACTTTTAAAAGTTGCTTGACTGCAATTTATGCTTTATGAATAGCTCGTTAGCAGTAGTTTTAAAGCAGTTTGCCTAAAATTGGCTTGTGGTGTATACAGATGGGTAATATTGCTTGGCCCAATATTCATTCATTCATTCATTCATTCGTTTTCTTTTCGGATTAGTCCATTTATTAATCTGGGGTCGTCACAGCGGAATGAACCGCCAACTTATCCAGCACATGTTTTACGCAGCGGGTGCCCTTCCAGCTGCAACCCATCTCTGGGAAACATCCATACACACTCACTCACACTCATACACTACGGACAATTTAGCCTTCCCAATTCACCTGTTCCGCATGTCTTTGGACTGTGGGGAGAAACCGGAGCACCCGGAGGAAACCCACGCAGGGAGAACATGCAAACACCACACAGAAACGCCAACTGACCAATCAGAGGCTCGAACCAGCGACCTTCTTGCTGTAAGGCGAAAGCACTACCTACTGCGCCACTGCATCGCTGGCCCAATATTGTACTAATCGTTTTATTTAACATTTCAGATGCAAAAACCTCTAAGTGCCATTTAAAATGTTGTTCTAAAATAAGCCTTTTTCTCAGGCTCTTGTGTGTAGGTTCAGTAATTTCATTTAAAGGCTGATTAATTGGCTCTTTTCATTGCTTTTAATGTGAAATAACTGAACAAAAATGTAGGAGGTTGAGAAAAATGCTCATTTAGAAGGCAATTTTTAGACAGACTTTAGACATTTTTGCATCTGAACCATTGATTCACTCATTCATTTTATTTAACATTAATTATAATAAATTCAAAAATATGTTTGCTGCTTGTTCTAATTTAACAACTTGTTTAAAGTGATCTGAAACAACACTTTTTTCTTGAGTTTTTGAATGTTAAATCAATTAAAATTGTAAATAAAAAAACATTAAGTTAACTTAATTGATTTGCAATGGGACAGTATGAAGGGATTGTGTGGAACCCAGCATTGGTTACAGCGCACATGCTTTTTAAACCTTTTAAAAATAGTATTATTTGTCTCACCCTTTTAGAACGACAAGGGTCAGTGTCCAGCTGATGTTGTTCCGGAGCCTCTGGACATGCCTCTGGAAATCGCTGATGCCGCAGTCCAGGCTAAAGAGCTGCGCACACTGCTGCAGGAGGTGCTCCCCAGGCCTGATGCTCCTCTTTCTCTCCTGCCTGCACCACCTTCAGGTGTCCTCTCAGACAAAGCTCGTGCACAGCTTTCAAGCATGGGCCTTCACCTCGGAGACAAAGTCGTCATCGCTGGTCAAAAGGTACTGAATTAATCCTTTCTTTTGGACTCATGTCGTGAGCAAATTTTTTGGTCCCACTTTATATTAGGTGGCCTTAACCAGAGGTGGGTGAAGTATCCAAAATCTATACTCAAGTAAAAATACAAGTACTTGTGGAAAATTTACTCAAGTAAAAGTAAAAGTAACAATCTTAAAAATTACTCGAGTAAAAGTAAAATCTGATGAAAAGATTACTCAAGTAAATAGTTACTAGTTAATTTTCATTTTATATTTATATATTTATATATATATATATATATATACACACATCATTTTATGTTTAAAAAATAATGTTTTTATATTATAAATATATTTTTAATGGTTAACAGTGTGAACGTCTAATATGTGCAGGGCTAACCGGTTATTCCATTAAACAGCAGTTTTGTTAGTTATCACATAGTTACTATTAAAACGGTTCAAATTGGGATAATGTTGACACTTACCACTATGTGTTTTTTCAGGTTGAAGCTGTCATTCATGTATATGTTGCGATGTCAGTTTGATGCCTGCATTGCATTATGAAGCTATTCCTGTTGACATCTTGGAGTAAAAACATAGACTTAACTTGAGGCTGGGTGATCTGGTCCAATAAACTCACTGCACAGAGAGCGACAGTCATTCTCAGAACCACAGATGGCGACATGGCGGGACAGCATTATGAACTCGCACTTCTTCCTAAACTTCAGCCATTATTCTAACCTAGGCACGCGCGAATTAACCGAAAGCGGGAAACGCTTCTCTCACAACCTCTCCAATATGGCGCCTCGCGATATTTGCAAGCAAGTCATATGGATCATATTTATTATCATTTGACAGTAACGGAGGAACGCTGCCAAATGTAGCGAAGTAAGAGTACTGATTTTTCTCTAATAATTTACTTGAGTAAGAGTAAAAGTACACATCTTTAAATGTACTCAAAGTACATATTACCCAATAATTTTACTCAAGTAAATGTAACGAAGTAAATGTAAATCGTTACTACCCACCTCTGGCCTTAACTACTATGTACTTGCATCAAAATATAAATACAATATACTTAATGTGTTCATAATGTATTGAAGAACACTTCTGCTGCTCTCGAGGTGGGATACGGGTAGGGTTAGGGACAGGATAGATGGTATGGGTAGGTTTAATGGTAAGGGATTATGGGATCAAATCCCCGCCTAAAGTATCATGGTAGCAAAAAAAATAAAAATGTGAGTAAATAAAAAAAAAAAAATGACATCACATGTAAAATTATAATGTGCAAAAGTGAAAACTAAATGCAGAATAAGAAACAACGAGGTCGCCTACCGAAAGATAATAAATGTGAATCAAAAATTTTAATTTGTTTAGACAAAATCAGTTCATATTTGAATGTTTTGTGTGCTTACCGTCTTTTCACATTCGCTCTTGCTCTCACATTTTCCACTTATGTTTCCAAAAATTGCAATTTGAGTTCACTTAAATCACGGGCAGACTTCAGCATCATCATTGGTCCACTAGTCAAGATTGACACCCAACAAACACATCTAAGTTATAGCAATGTCTGTACAACGTTGCATTTTTTTCAACGTTGCTCACTAAACTTTTAACTGTGAAAACCCCACACAAATGTATATAGTTAAACTTTTTATTATATATTTCATAATATTAAATACACACAATATAGATCTAATTATAAGCAAACCGTATAAAAAAAAGGTTTAGATTACATTAAATAATTAACACTGGACATCAAAGCTCTGGACTGTAGAATACAGCAGCCCGTGGAGTGCAGCTGAAGGCCAGGCGTAGTATGGAGAACGCAGTCAGAGAAAGAAGCAAATCCATTAGAGAATCCAGTGTCAGACATGGATCCACAGCACCCACAAGTCAAAATAGACAGTGAACACGAGAGGACAGATCAGAGGTTGACACAATAGGACTACACAAATGACCACTGATGACTTATTTAGCTAGAAAAAAATAAAGCAATACTCACGTCTCCTCGGTCGTTGTTGAATGAGCGCCGACCAGTCTGTTGAAATTTAAACTGATTAATTAATGACGAGTAAATGTTGTACAGTGGTCGTCCATGCCGCCTAAGCACAACCTAAAGGAGCGGCCGTTTAAATGGCAACATTAAGATACCGTTGTGACAACCTTTAGCATCAATGTAGAACCTCAACTTTTTTACAAGGTTGGTACAACGTTGTAGGAAGGTCGCTACGTTGAGGCAACGTTGTGTGTTTGTTGGGCAGTTGCTCAGTGTGTCAGGTGGACATGCATTTGTTTCCATGAGTTTTAGATAATATAGATACCTGTAAGTAATCACAGGGGATTCATATAAATATTATATGAATATAACATATAATAATATCGCAGCTGTTTAGCCACAAAAAAAATAAATGTCGTTTGAAGTTTCATGATGCACAGAAACATCAAAACTTTTTTTTGACAGTAATTAAATATGCATCCGCTATGCGGTTGCTTAGATGTTGCTTAGTGGTTGCTAAGGCATTGCTTGGTGGTTGCTAAGGTGTTGCTAGGCAGTTGCTAGAGTGTTCTGATGGGTCACTAAGGTGTTGCTAGGTGGCTGCTAAGCTGTTGTAAGTCGGTTGCTAAGTTGTTGGTAGGTGGTTGCTAGGGTGTTCTCAGTGGTTGCTAGGCAGTTGCTAAGGCGTTGCTAAGTGGTTGCTAAGGTGTTGCTAGGCGGTGGCTAAGGTGTTCTGAGTGGTAGCTTATCAGTTGCTAACGTAAGTTAGCATGTTTCTAGTATAAATTAGCCTTATGCTAGCATGTTCATTCATTCATTCATTCATTTTCTTTTCAGCTTAGTCCCTTTATTAATCTGGGGTCACCGCAACAGAATGAACCGCCAACTTATCCAGCATATGTTTTACGCAGCGGATGCCCTTCCAGCTGCAACCCATCTCTGGGAAATGCTAGCATGTTTCTAGCATAAATTAGCATGTTGTTAACATGGTTCTAGTATGAATTAGCATGTTGCTAGTATGACTAGTATGTCATTAGTATGTTTCTAGTATGGATCAGTATATTGCTAATATGAACTGGTATGTTGTTAGCATGTCCAATGTAAAGTCAATGGCAGTTTTTTACGATGGAAGCCTAGGGGACAGTTGCTAGGAGGGTGTAAGTGGTTGCTAGGTCGTGGCTAGTACGTTGAAAGGTCATCAGTGATTGGCAGATTGGTAGTCTGAGTTAAATGAGCAAAACTTTAAGTTTGTATGACAGTCTGGCGCAAAGCTATAAGGTCAGTTTTTGGAAAACCGTAAGTCGGATCAGTTGAAAAAGATATAGCAACCTGAGTCAGACCAGTTTGGAGGTTTGGTGTTAGTTTGTTGGTTGTAGTTTGAACGGTCTAGGAGGAGATGCATATAGAAATTGGTCTCAGAAGAAGACGGAAGGATAATAAGTTTATGTAGTATAACAGTACGTTGGCTTTCTCAATCCGCCATAATTACTACCGTTTTTTTAATGTTATGTTGTGTTATATGGGTTCTAATTTAAAAAAGAGAAACAATGACACGTTATTAACTGATTTTACTCGTTATACTTTATTTTTTTACTGTATACACTTTGTTTGTTTCTCTATGTTGTTTTGCTAAAATAAAAGTAATTTCACTTAATTATATTATTTATATGGTTAAAGTAATTAAAACTAATTGTAGTCTCATCCGGACATCACTTTTGGCAACTTCTGTATATAAAAAAGGTTTGTTTGTATGTGTTGGTATAAAAACATAACAAACAAAAAAAATCAGTTTCATAAATCAAGAAAATGTGTTTGCTTGTCGGACCTCGCAATATAAAGACGGGTGACAAAAAGTTGCGCTTCGAACATACAAAACATAGCAGGTTTGCTGTGATTGATATTGATTTAAGTTGTTGAGAAATCCAGTTCAATAGAAACCGCTGCACCCCTACACAATGTTCCACGAAATGAGAGCTGTCTGAAGGAAATTACTTCATGCGCTGCTTCCAGCAAAGACCTTAAAATTTCCCTGAATGGTGTCCTCAAGTGGTCATGCAATCGAATATGGACTTTATGCTGTGTAACAGTCAGCTAGATTTCAAGTTGGGGCCCATAGTGACATCATCAGTAATGGACAAGGAATCAGCAGGGGCCAGACTATACTATATGGAGCTGAAAAGCTGTGTATTACTTACTATTGGAGAAAGTGTAATGGCTAACATGGCTTTCTCAGGACACCAATCAAATAACTGCATTGATGTCAGTGGCCTGTTTTACAACTGTCTCACTGTTTTTATAGCTCTCGTCTTATAAATTGAGCAAGTGATTTTTTTTTAAATTGAAATTTAACGCGGATTTCATGGAAATCACTAAATAAATCCCACACTGAAATATACCATGGTAAATATTATAGTGTTTTGTTACACTACTATAGTAAAGATCTTGTGTGGTAGTTCTGTAGTTGCTATGGTGACATAACAACTATAGTAATATAAACAAAATAATCACACTGTAGTTTTTTTTAACTATAGGATATACTATACTACAATACAACACAGTTCACTTTAGTAAAAACTAAAGTTTACTACAGTATTTATTACAGTTCACAATAGTTCAGGAATACTCAAGTTCTTCTAGAACTCAGCACTAGGGTTCCATAATATAAAAATAAACTGAATACTTAAAAAAATACATATTTAGTAAATGATTGTATTCTTCTGTGTGGAGTTTGCATGTTCTCTCCGTGTTCGCGTGGCTTTCCTCCGGGTGTTTTTGTTTCCCTCACAAATCCAAAAAAACCCCCCCAAAAAACATGCTTTATAGGTGAATTGGGTAAGCTAAATTGTCCGTAGTGTATGTTGGTGAATGAGTGTGTATGGATGTTTCCCAGTGATGGGTTGCAGCTGGAAGGCCATCCGCTGCATAAAAGAAATGCTGGATAAGTTGGCGGTTCATTCCGCTGTGGCGACCCCAGATTAATAAAGGGAATAAGCCGAAAAGATAATGAATGAATGAATGATTGTATTTTGTTGCCTTGAAAACAGAATATTGCATAACCAGGACATCAAAATTAATCCAGATGGACCAGATACATAAGTACCCCTTTTTATGGTTAATATTACTATATACACGAATATTATTTAGCAAAGAGTTGTAAATATACACCGTGTAGTACACTTTTCTATTGTATTGTTCAAAACACTATAGTATTTTTATACACTCACCGGCCACTTTATTAGGTACAACTCTCCAACTGCTCGCAAATTCAAATTTTTAATCAGCCAATCACATGGCAGAAACTGAGTGCATTTAGGCATGTAGACATGGTCAAGACGATCTGCTTTAGTACTTCCAGCAAGATAACATGCCATGTCATAAAACGCGAATCATCTCAGACTGGTTTCTTGAAAATGACAATGAGTTCACTTTACTCAAATGGCCTCCACAGTCACCAGACTCAATCCAATAGAGCATCTGTGGGATGTGGTGAAAAGGGAGATTCACATCATGGATGTAGAGCCGACAAATCTGCAGCAACTGTGTGATGCGATCATGTCAATATGAACCAAAATCTCTGAGGACTATTTCCAGTACCTTGTTGAATCTATGCCAACAAGGATTAAGGCAGTTTTGAAGGCAATGGGGTTAACCCAGTAATAGTAAGGTGTACCAAATAGAGTGGCTGGTGACTTAAATTGTTCAGTTCACCAAACTTAGTATTAAATTTGGTGAACTAAACAATTTAAATATAGTCTTCAGAACCGGCAAGTTAAATAAACTTAAATATGCAAGTTTTGGGAGACTCCATTACTCAATTAAATTCAGGCAACGAGTTTACTCAATTAATTTAGTTCAGACAACTTATTAAGGTTTTCAGTGTACTAAAAACAGTTAATATCTTAATAATAGGCAGGTAATTAGCCAGTAGTTAATAGTGTGAATCGTGACTTAAAACAAAGTGTTTGCGTAGCCTTTTCAGCTAAAGCTTTTCAGTTTGTCATCTATTGTCTTTGCTGAGGCTCTCTTACCATTTGCAGTGAGTAAGGATAATGGCGATTCAGAAAACTGAAAGAAGAGTTAAGAGTCCAGAGGGCATGCTCATCTGCATTGTCCTTGCAGAAATAATTGTTTTTTTTTCTGTCTAGCTCTCGCCCTCACATACCTACACACCAAAATTATCCATTAATGAAATCCTCCGCCACGTTGGGACTAAAGTGAGCAGAGTGCCTAGAATCTGCAGATTGGCTAATCAAAACCCCATTATCTTCAGGAATCCTCGGCGCCGCTGCCTTTCTTTGATCCCCATTTTACTTTTAACGTTATTTTTATCCGAGCTCATTTGCCTGTTTATGAATGTCAGCGCATGAGAAAACAAGGTCGGCTCTCCGGCGACCGGTCGAATGAGCCTAAATATGTGCCGCTGTGCGCAGCCTGTTTGCTTCTGGAATAAAGAAGTAATCACTTTTCATTGCCCTCCGGAGTATGAAGCAAGATAAAGAGAGCGTGAAACAGGTCTATTGAACATGTATTATCGCCTTGCCAGCCCACGCGGCCAGAAAACTATTTCTCACACCGTCCCCAACTGAGCCTCCCTTGCGTTTGCTTAAGTGTTTCTGCAGGATGCTCCTGTGGACTTCAGATTTAATGCATTAAAGAGATGTGTAAATCTATAGCTTACTCCATGGTTCTGTTTTGTTTTGTAAGGTCGGGTCTCTGCGATTTTGCGGCAGTACGGAGTTTGCTGGTGGTCTATGGGCTGGAGTGGAGCTTCAACAACCGGTGGGCAAGAATGACGGATCGGTAGCTGGTGTTCAGTACTTCACCTGCCCCATTAAACATGGTAAGTTAAAATACATTTACAATTGATTAGACAATTACAATTATCATTCCATCAATTCGATATCTCAGTGCATTGATGATGCTTTCCATAAACGATTTGATATTTTACTTAGCAATATAATAATTTTTGTATTAAAATGTAGAATTTATAAATATATTTATTAGGGGTGTACCGGTTCACAAAAATCACGGTTCGGTTCGATACAACACAGTGGTGTCACGGTTCGGTATGTTTTCGAGACAATAAAAAAAGAAAAAAGCCAGAGAATTTCTGTGATTTTAAATTTTTTTATTGTATTAAAACTAACATCATAAAAGTATGATCTCGTGGCCCTACACTCACTACTTGACATGAATGAGATGAACTGAGTTAACAATAATAACTGTGCTGTGTTCTCATGGGTGCTGTCTGATATTGCACAGATGATATTGACAAATAGCTTATTATTGGCATACGTCATCTTAATAGCAGTAGCGGTCTTTTCGTGAGCTGCAATATTAGTTTCATCTCAGTGATTGCCTGCTCTTTAGCGATGGTGAACGCGCGATTGACAGCATCATGATGATTAAATGAAGGATTAAATAACGTTAGAACATATCCTGCTTAAAATGTGTAGATTCAGTGGCGAACACTGTTACCTGAAAACTCTGTCCTACCGGCTTTACGGTGAATGGCTTTAGTCATTTTCATAGCGGACTCGAAGTCTTTTATCCACTCTTCGAAAAGTGTAAACGCTGGATTGACATTCAGCGTTGACATTTTAAAGGATTCTGTGTAAACTGCTCCTAACCCTACTCCAGAGCAGGGTTTCATAACCCTGGATAACATTAGGCGCTAAAAAAAATTTCAAATTGCAGGTGTGAAATGTATCTTTACCTAAGGATAAAAGCAGTGTTTATAACAACACAAACTGGGGTTAAGTACAGTTTGAAAACCATGCGTATGAAATGATTGCCAATCCCCAACCTTTTTTGTTTTTCTATGTATATTAACCATGTGATTTCAGAAGTCAGTACAATTCAGGTCTTCACATCTTGTCTGTTCCCAAAAGCTAATAAAATCTTTCATCTTTGACCCTCTTCAGGAATATTCGCCCCTCTTTCTAAAGTCAGCAAGCTCTCTGAACATCGAAAACACAGTCCTCGACAGCCCTGCGTTCCTGTCCCCCACCCAAGACGGATTGACTTGGCGCGGGTTACATCCAAGGTCAACACAGGTACATCTTTCACTGAACCGGTTGCTTAATGATCCTCTTTACACCTCACAAACCCAATATCAATAGGAACCCAGCGGCCACCACAGACTCAAAGCTAATTACCATCCCAGAGGACCTGCTTGATAAATAAACTTACACAAGTGTGAACAGCGATAGCGGTGATAAAGCAGTTGGTGTTAGCGCTTTATTCTGTCCCCTTCAGGGTTGTAGAGACAATAAAAAGCCATGTGAGCACTGAAGAAATGGAGGAATCATTTGAGAGAGCTATTTTCACTTGTTTGTCATTACAGCGTTCACCCCGGGGGCCGTTTATACAGACGTGACACCCGCCGATGTGTGGAGTGAATCACACTATCATGCGGAAAGTCTGTTTGTCGCATATGCACATGAAAGAGGACTAATGACATTGCAAGTCATACATTATATTCTATGATTGAAAAGACAATTCTGTAGATGGAAAGCTTTTAGCTGTGTATTATAGTTATTATCTGTTATCTGGATACAGGGATAGATCATTCAAAAATGAAAATTCTGCCATCATTTACTCACCTTTCTCTTGTTGAAAACATATTTGAGTTTTTCCTTGTGTTGAACTCAGAAGAAGATATTTTGTAAAAATACTGGTTGCTGGAATCCATTGACTTCTACACTACCTGACAAAAGTCTTGTCACCTATCCTAGTACAACATCCATGCATCTCTGCAAGGACTGGAATAACTTATTAATAAAGTCATCTGAAATGGCGAAGAAAGCATTGTTCATCAAAGCATTGTTCCTAGAGTTCATCAAGATTGTTTGGATTCATCTTCAGTGCCTCCTCCTTCATCTTAACCCAGACATGCTCAATAATGTTCTTGTCTGGTGATTGGGCTGGCCAATCCTGGAGCACCTTGATCTTCTTTGCTTTCAGTAACTTTTATGTGGAGGCTGAAGTATGAGAAGGAGCGCTACCCTGCTGAATAGTTTGCCCTCTTTTGTTGTTTGTAATGGAATGGGTAGCACAAATGTCTTGATACCTCAGACTGTTGATGTTACCATCCACTCTGCAGATTTATCTCATGCCCCCATACTAAATGTAACCCCAAACCATGATTTTTCCTTCACCAAACTTGACTGATTTCTTTGGGAATCTTGGGTCCATGTTCCAATAGATCTTCTGCAGTATTTGTGATGGTTCGGATGCAGTTCAACGGATGATTTGTGGGAAAAATCTACCTTCTGCCGCTTTTCCAAATGATCAACTAGAAGTCAAGTTATTATTTTTTGCTCTTACAACTGGGATCAATGACAAGACCTTTGTCAGGTAGTGTATAGGATGTTTTGGGAAGTCGTTGGGTATCACCAAATGTAGCATTTTTCAAAATATCATCTTTTCAGTTCAACAGAAGAAAGAAATTCAAGAAAAAAAAACACATTTTTTTTTTTTTACATTTTTGCATGAGCTATCCTTTTATTAAGTCAGTGTTTTCAGCATAATGTTCTTTTATGTTTTATTGTATATTATTTAATTTTAAGGTCTGGTATTTTTTAAAATAAAAATCATTTGCAATGTTAGTTTTCATAAAAATATACATACAACATTTTGCAATAATGTTTCATTTGGCAATGATAGTTAATGTATTTACTAACATGAACTAAGTATGAACAATACTTGTACAATTTATTAGTCATAGTTAGGACCGGACAGCATCTGCAGACATTTTTTTGCTGTTTCTGCAGAGAATTTTGTGAAAAATCTGCAGATTTATGCGGAATTATTTTGGGAGTATCATAGCTAAAAACTTAATATATGATATAAAAAAAAATAATAATATCTTTTATTTAATGTTTACCATGCAAATCCATCTAAATCCACTTATTTAGTAAATAAAGCAAGTCTATCAAATTAATATATCTACTAGAAGAATACTTTACAAAATGTTTTGTAAGTAAATCATATGAACTCTTTCATATTAGTCAATAATATTACTTAAAATAATTTAAAAACTGAATAAGTATGCATTTACACACATTTACACAAGTAAATAAATAGACTCCATGATGTGCTAAAAATCTGCGGAAATCTGCAGATGCACAGATTCCGTGTGGACCCAATCATAGTTTAAAATGTTAAGTTCTGATTGCCAAAATTAGTTTATGCACTGTGAGTTAACAAGAACTAATAATTGACTTTATTTTCATTAATTAATGTTAATGAACAGTGTTTTTCCTTACAGAAATATAATAATATATGTTATGCTCAGGCTATTTTTCAGCCTAATTTTATTCCACTCATCAACTGGTAATCACCTGTTAATTTGATATTAAAACTGTATTAGAACAGTATTAAAAACTGTTGTTAATTGACTTATCCTCAGTCCACCCAAGATGTAGGAGGCTTTTTTTCTTCAGTAGAGCATTAAAGATTTTTAGCTGAATGCGGTCCTTTGTGGTTCATACAATGCAGGTCAATAATTATTGGTTTTGGGGATTATAAATAAACACATACAAATAAATCCAATTCAGTGGCATGGATCTTGATGATACATCAGGGTCTAATGAAGTAAAATGATTGGTCTGTGGAAGAAATGGAACATTATTTACAGTATTGTTAGTTTTAATCATTAGCCTGAGCAAATAGTTCTCGACACATGCACGAGTGTAGCATTGTTGCTCTCGTAGTGGCTTTTAAAGTTATGCAAAATATTTTTTTAACATCAAATCATTTTAATATTGTGCAAATCACAGCAGCAGAATTTTCCCCATTCATTTATTGTAGGTCATGTAAATTCAGCTTATTAGTCAATTAAAACAGGGGTAAAAATTGGGATGGGAATAAAAAGTTTTCAATGTGAGTCTTAAAGGTCCCACAAAGATTTTTAATTCCATTAAATTTTATTTGATGTTTGGTGTAATCTCAACTGAAACAGAAAGACTGGTCGGAACATAGAGTAGGTTCTCTCCTTTTCCAAAAGAAGCCAGTCAGTCTGTATACAGACTCGTATATCAGATATTAGAGGGCATTTGATTGCCAGAGACATTGTCAGTGATTTGATAAGACGTATGATATGACATAATTTATTTATACTGGAAGTGACAAACCTAAAGCTTTCATTGTTTATGGAGCCCTTCACATATCACATCCAAAAATGAGTTGCATTGATTCCTTCATCATGTTTAACATGTTTCAGCACTCTTACTTCAGCGTCATTGCTATCAACCATCAAGGCATCAACTGTTCTCTCAGAAGATCACAAACTGACAAACCCTTGCTGCAGCTCTGATACAAGTGTTATTTATGAAGGGGATTTAAAAAAAAGCTGCAGTGTTTGGGTATGCTGCGTTTGCATAAGGTAATACATTTATCATTATTACTGAAATGTGTGTACTACTTACAAAATGTGAAGCTGATGGGTCACTTCTAGTCTAGTCACATGACTCATGGTGCACTTGCGGCATTCTGAAAAACCTTCAACTAGGTCCGCCTGGAAAATGCAAGCACGACGCTCCGCCTCCACTAAATCTTCTAAATAGGAGTTTTGTCACTGTTTTGGTGCACACTAGATTATTTATATGAGTGAAATCAGAATTTACATTATTTATTTGGCTAGTGCACATTGTTATTCTTTAGAACAATTTGTGGAAGTTAATCCACAAAAAAACATAGTTTGTTTTGGTATTATCCAATCAAAGTCGGACGATTTGGATGCTGTGTTTGAAGTGGTGGTTCCTCTCTCTTGACGTCTGTTTGGCGGCTTTAGCCACAATATTCTTAAATCACACCCCTCTTACTGTTAGTTTTCCAATATTCTGCTTAAGTTTGGAAGTACATCAACATATTGTAATAAAAGTATGATTTACAAAGACTTTAAGCCTAGCATATTGACACCAAAAAAAAACTGTTGATCTTGATTTCACAGAGACCTTAAAGGGATAGTTCACCCAAACATGAACATGTACTCTCCTTCAAGTGGTTATAAACTTTTATGAGTTTCTTTCATCTGTTCAACACAAATGAAAATATTTTGAACAATGTTAAAAACCTGTAACCAGGAGGACAAACAAATACTATGGAAGTCATTGGTTACATGTTTTAGCTTTCTTTAAAATATATTCTTTTGTGTTTAAAGAAGAAATAAACTTGTTTCTTGAACTTGAAACAAGTAATGAATGTGTAAATTATGACATAATTTTCAGTTTGGGTGAACTATCTCTTTAATGTCAGCGGTTTAAAGTATAGTGCATAGCATATCTTTATATTCTTTATCCTGCTGAAACACTTGTTTCTTATAGTTTACAGAGAGAGCTATTGTTTCCACACAGGTTTTCACAATAGTGCACTGATGCTGATGAAGGGTAGATTCTCTCTGTTACACTGTTGAGGCTTTTTTCTTTCTCTGTTTGTGTGGTCTGCTGAGTGATGTGTGGTCTTTACTGCATATTGGTGTAAAGTTGTTGATGTGTTTACCTGTTATCTTGAAGACAAGCATTTCCACAGTTTTTTCCTCCAGGGCTCAGGTATTGTCCAGTCAGACAGCTAAATGCAGACATATGGATCTCAATAGCTTTGTGTGGCAATAGCACTTTTATGAAGAGGCCCGAAGGCATTGTAATACGACAAATTATTTCCTATTTCCCCTCTCTTCACTTTTCTTTTTCCACCCCATCTTTTTTATTATTTTTGTGTTTGTTTGTTTATATATATTTCCATGTCTGGGAGCTTAAAGAGATTTAAGAGAAATGTGTTTAATTATATTGTTCACTGTATTCTTCTTCTTCTTCTTCTTCTTCTTCTTCTTCTTCTTCTTCTTCTTCTTCTTATTTATTATAATAATAATAATAATATTAGTTATAAAAAATTAAAACGATTTATTAGATTTAATTTATATTATTCACTTTTTAATTTGATTAAATTATTAAATATAAAGGTATTTAATTATTTTTTATTATTGTTTTGTCTAAATGTTTAATATTATACATTTTAATAATACCTGTACAAATAAATTAGTGTTGCTATATATGTATATATGTATGTATGTGTATATAAATATATACAGTTGAAGTCAGAATTATTAGCCCCCTTTGAGTTTTATATTTTTTAAATATTTCCCAAATGATGTTTAACAGAGCAAGGAAATTTTCACAGTATTTCTGATAATATTTTTTCTTCTGAAGAACGTCTTATTTGTTTTATTTCAGCTAGAATAAAAGTAGTTTTTATTTTTTTATGAACGATTTTAAGGTCATTATTGTTAGCCCCTTTAAGATATTTTTTTTCGGCTGTCTACAGAACAAATGTCTATCGTTATACAATAACTTGCCTAATTACCCTTACCTGCCTAGTTAACCTAAATAACCTAGTTAGGCCTTTAAATGTCACTTTAAGCTGTATAGAAGTGTCTTGAAAAATATCTTGTAAAATACTGTTTACTGTCATCATGGCAAAGATAAAATAAGTCAGTTATTAGAAATGAGTTAATGAAACTATTATGTTTAGAAATGTGTAGAAAATCTTCTTTCCGCTAAACAGAAATTGGGGAAAAGAATAAACAGGGGGCTAGTAATTCAGGGGGGCTAATAATTCTGACTTCAACTGTATATAATTATATGAAAAGTTCGAATGCAAAAGCCGCTAAACAGCACTTCTGACAAAAATGTGATAATGACATTTAGCGAATGCTTTAGGCACGTAGTACATGTTTAACTATTTTTTTTTTGCTTCAAATCATTTAATCCCACCGTCAGCCAATTTAGAATAGCCTTTGATAGCAAAAGCCACTATGTCCCGAGAACCAATCAGAAGGCACAAATCGAATGTAGCAGCGCGCTGATGAGCTGGCTTTTATGAGGAGACTGTTTTATTCAGATTCAGATTTAAATTTTAAAATAAGGAGTTCGATGTGCTGCATGAGCCTGTCCGATTGTCACTAAATGGCAAATGAAAACATCCCTTACCTCAAAACTAAGAAAAAAGAAAACATATTGTTCAGTCGGAAGTGTAACATGCATTCAGCATTTTTTTTGTGCAGCGATGCTACTTTGAATGAGACTGATTTGCTATACATTAAATGACAACTCCATTTCATGAAAGGCGAAGTTAAACAAGATGCTGTTCTTTTCACACAGATGCTATGACTTGATATAAACAGAGGAGATGAAAAAGAGATGTTACAGTTAAGACCTTGAGTATGGTGAGAATGAATAAATGACAGCTTCTAAAAGTGTCTGAGAGACATCCCCTTTTTGCACAGTAGCCTTCCTTGTGTTTTATTTGCTAATGTAAGCTATTTTAAAATAAAAATAATATATAAAACTAAACATTATTTATATTACTTTATACTATATGTCTGATAACATTGCACAGATTTTGGTGTTTCTCAATGTTTTGCTCTACTTGCAGTACACCTAAATATTTGAATTGATAATATTTTTATTAACATTTTGCACATACCATTTTATGATAGCTGTGGGCAAGGGGAATATGTTTTTATTCACTTTATTTTAATGTTTACACACTTCAAAAAGATTTGCACTCATAATCATAATGTTTTGATCATAAGATCATAATGTTTTGCACTGTAGATTTTACATTATTTGAATCTAACATGCTTAGTTTACAATGTTTATATTGTTCCACTTACATTAAATCTAAATCCTAAATGTCAGAAATGACAATAGATCGTTAAGATTTAACTAATGTTAATTTTAATGTTATTGATTCATGCACTTACTTAACAGAGTGCATTCATTCGTTTTCCCTTGGATTAGCTGATTTATCAGGGGTCACCTCAGTGGAACTGCCACTTACTTAACAGATGTATGTATTTTTCATTTTATGTGGTTAGTGTAATGTGTTTTATGTTTGGTAAAATAATTTCTAATTGCATCTTTAGAGATTTTTCAACTTGTCCCAATGGGTGGATTTAGAGGTTTTTGCAAAAAATAAATGGATTTAGCTGATTTTGACACAAAAGAAAATGTACCTTATTAAATACTAAAGAATTGTCTAAAGTAACATTTATAGAAACAAATCTGTTTTGTTTACTAGCTAATAACCTTATCTTTACCTATAAAATGAAACTTCTGAATCTAATCAGAGAAGCCTGATAGAAAATGCTCATTTCCAAGAAAAGAGGTCTGATGAATTTAGAGGGTTTTGGATGTTAAATAATATTAGTTATATTTTAAGCAAAAAATAATTAATTTACTTATTAAAATACACAGGTATGTTAATTAATTTTAATAACTTATGCAGTCAGTCAACAAATGGATTAGTTGCTTGGTATTTATTGCTGGTTTTACAATAACATTTTCATGCAAGGGAATCCAAACATTTATTTTCATGAGATTCATAACAACAGCAAAAACAAATGGACTGTTTTTTGTGAATATTTAATCTCTCGTTGTAATTGATTTGTCTTTTTAATAAATTGTGCCATAATGTTTAAAAACCCAAAAACACATCCTTATAAAAAAGGCACAATTATATTTAATAAACAGCTTTGTCATGTCTACCCAGTTTATTTTCTTCTTCTTTTTCTAAAGCCTCTTTATCATTTATCAGCGATATATCTCTGCCCCTTCACACACTTTCAATTTTGCTTCTTCGTTTCATTGTGGTTTGGAGGATTCAGGATTGAGTCATGCTGTGCGCATTAAAACTAATATGCACATCCAAGGAAGGCGACAGAAACTGTGCTCTGTAGGGCACTTGTGAGTCACTTGTGGACCGACTTCAAATATGACGCACATTCAAACACCCAATTACCAAAATGTCTCCATGTGTACCTTCAACGTGCTCACAATGACCATATCCAGGCAACACATTGTCTTTATAATGACACTTTAACAATGTCACTGTCCTTCTCGGGCCAGCGCAGTAGAAGCGATGGCTCCATGTTGTCCTCTAATCAGTGGCGTTTCAAGGTGTTTCTTTTTCCCTTTCTATTCCTGTGGCGATTTGAATAGTGGACTGCTGTAGATTTCCACGTTTCCTGTTGATTGATTGTCCAGTGAGGCCAAGCTTTAATGAGCAGTTTTTACATCGGTCAGAACTGACTGCAAGTCATTTGTCTTGAAAAAAACGAGGGGAAAGAAGTAGTGTGTTTGTTACCTCTCTAAACCTTTAAGTAAACCTTATGAGGTTGTGCAACCGTCTCAATTTCCTTTTGAATGTAACTAAGCTATTGCTGAGAAGAGCATGGCCCAAGGACAGGAACTGAGAACCAAAGATGTAATGATCACCTAATTATTATTTCTAGAATTAATTGTGTAACATTAATTTGATTGATTAAATGATTGCAATTGTGTAACCATCTCAATTTCCTTTTGAATTTAACTAAGCTATTGTAACTTCGCTGGTTCTACACTACCCAACCCGCTCCGAGCTGGGATCGAACCTGCGACTCTCTGCCTAGTAGTTGGTTGCTCTAACTAGGAGGCTAAAGACCATATCCTCTAGCATTATTCACTAGAGCATCATTTTGGGTTTAGAGGAGTGAGGTTTACTGGCACTGTACTGTTCTAGCTGGCCTCTGTTACACTCACCACCCTAAACCTCACTCCCATCCGGGTCACCAATGTAACCCTGCTGGTCCTACACTACCCAAAACACTCTGAGCTGGGATTGAACCGACAACTTTCTTCATGGGAGTTTGTTGCTCTAACATGGAGGCTAAAGACCATAACCTCTAGCATCTGTCGCTAGAGCACCTTTTGGGGTTCAATGGAGTGAGGTTTACCTGCACAGTACTATACTAGCTGGCCTCTGTTACACTCACCTCCCTAAACCTCACTCCCATCCTGGTCACGTCACTATTCTAACCCCGCCGGTCCTACACTACCCAACCCGATCTGACCTGGGATTAAACCGGCGACTCCCCACATGGGAGTCAGTTGCTCGAACAAAGACCATGGCCTTTAGCATCTGTTGCTAGAGCACGTTTTTAGGATTCAGAGGACTGAGGTTTACCTGCAGAGGACTATATTAGCTGGCCTCTGTTACACTCAATCCCTTCTGGGTTACAGCACCAATGTAACCCTGCTCGTCCTACATTACCCAACCCACTCCAAGCTGGGATCGAACCGGCAACTTTCCACATGGGAGTCGGTTGCTCTAACAAGGAGGTTAAAGACCACGGCCTCTAGCATCTGTCGCTAGAGCACCTTTTCGAGTTCAGAGGAGTAAGGTTTACCTGCACTGTACTAGCTGGCCTCTTTTACACAAACTCCCCTGAACCTCACTCCCATCAAGGGATGATGCAACAAATGTAACACCGCCTGTCCTACACTACCGAACCCAGTCTAAGCTGGGATCAAACTGGCATTCCTCTGCATGGGAGTCAGTTATTTTAACAAGAGGGCTAAAGACCATTGTCTCAAGCATCTGTTCCTAGATCACATTTTTGGGTTCAAAGGAGTGTGGTTTACCTGCAGAGCACTGTACAAGCTGGCCTCTGTTACACTCACCTCCCTAAACCTCATTCCCATCCAGGTCACGGCACCAATGTAGCTCCGCTAGTCCTACACTACCCAACACACTCCAATCTGGGATTGAACCGGCAACTTTCTGCGTGGGCTGCTCTTACAAGGAGGCTGAAGCACTGTACTAGCTGGCCTCTGTTACACTATCACTGAGAACAGCATAGTACAAGGACAGGAACTGAGAACCGCTGATGTAATGATCACAATTTTATTATTTTTCCATTAACAAATATATTTGTTGACTTATACACTTATATTATTCCAGATGATTTGAAGAATGTTCAAGTCCAGAGAAATAAGCAATGTTAACAAGTGACACAGATTGTGTCCTGTATGACCATGCTTATGATGTCACACACCTTCGATTTCTGTTTTGGTTTTATAGGAAACAGGAAAATGCAGACAATTTAATATGTTGTACAGTTCATTAGACTACACAGAGCAGCATTATAACATAATGGTGAATTGGAAGTGGTGGACTGTGGCATTATAAAAACCATTTTAAAATGGTTTACTAATGGCTGCAAGCATTTTGTGTGCTGATTGGTTGGCTGGTTGGTAGGTAGGTTGGCTGGCTGGTTGGTTGGCTGGCTGGCTGGCTGGTTGGTTGGCTGAATTGGAAGAGGTGGACTGTAGCATAATAAAAGCCTTTTTTTAAATGGATTACTAATGGGCACAAGTGTTGCATGCTCCTTAGTATCCCTGCACATCTTGCGTTTTAACTGCCTGCTGTGCCTTGCATTTTTGCTGTTGCGTGCTGTGCTCCTGCAGTTGGAACTCTGAGCAGAAAAACCACACTAAGTCATTCGTGTCTTTTACATTCTCCAATCAAATGAAAGCAGAGGCGGTGTTTCTGTTCAGTTGACAGCAGTGTTTGTGTTATTAAGATGACTACGGAGACTTTTAAAGATGGAGGAGAGACTAATGGTTACTGTTTTTTTTCATTTAACCGAAGTTGTATGACTTCACAAATCTTAAATATTACAATATTAGTAAATATTACAATTCTAACAATATCAACAGCAGCGCTCGTACACTATACGCAGCTGATTGAGTGTCTACCTAACAACATTAAAAGCACAGCACACTTCTTCTTTTCTTGTCAACAAAAAAGGTAGTCACGCCTTGCTTTCTCAGAACAGAGAAGTGCATTTTGTGTTATTGGCCCCTTACTCTGCTTCAATTCTCCTATGATTCCTACCATGATAATACGCAAATTTTTATAACTCAATCATGAACATGATTTCGGCGGGACTCCCTTAAAATGTAATGAAAATGACAACTCTTATGATTCCTGTCACAATCACCAGCGATCTAATCCTTGCAAATTGTTGGTAAAAACGCAGATCACTAAAGAACTACAAATATGCCGGTACATGGATTACATATTCAGTCATGCACCGCCCATACACACCGGTTCCTCATTCCATTGATTACACACTCACACACCCAGAGGATCATTACGAACTGATTACATGGACTATAAATACAGCAGAATGGGGAACCAGTGTGTGTGAGCCGTGCATGACTGGATATGTAATCCAGTTTCCGTTTTTTGTAGTTTTTTTAGCGATCTGCTTGTAACCAGCGATCTGCAAGGATTAGATCGCTGGTGACTGTGACAATTCCAAGCTCAGTCACGACGGCATCAAACTATAACTTTGTTTTCCCTCTATTGCTGTTGGATTACATACCATGTCTTAAATGTCAGCATTTTTACTCGTTTTGTAGATCCATTTGAATTGTTCATTTTGACATTGTAGTCATCTGTCAATGTTGACAGTGTTCTGTTGTGTTTTTGCTTTTTTTTTGAGCATCTTTAAAACTTTCCATATACCACATTTAATTTAACTGAACCCGATTTCTTAGACTCTTATAATTAATTTAATTTCATTTTCATACTTCTTTATTTAATTTAGCACTTCACAATGCACCGTTTATGCAAGCATTGTTTTAATGATGCCAAAATAGCTTGTCCTCATTATTCAACATGTGAAAGTCAATCATGATTGTTCAAAATGAAAATTTAGTCAGTGACATCTGCAGCATGTTTTGCTGAAAAGAAATAAATGTATTCCTGTAAGCCTGAGAACTTTTGAAAAGCGTAATGTGTGACTGTCAATCATAGCCATATTTTGTTCAAACCACATATCTCTTCTATTGTGTTTCTTTTTCCCTCTCAAATCTCTGCATCTTGAGTTTCTTTACATTTATAAGTAGGAGTGCACAAAAATGAAATAAATACTGGATACATTTTCAGATAACCAAAAATGCTTTGAAATAATTAATATTTATGAATTCATTATGTAAGTGCGATTTTCTTGGGTGATTCAAATCTTTATTGTTTTGGTAAGTGTGACTTGCCAATACAAATCTTTGTAAGTTCCAGTTTTTTATAATATAATCAGAGATGGCAAAGATACACACATCCTTTACTTAAGTAGAAGTACAGATACTCATGATTAAAATGACTCTGGTAAAAGTTTAAGTACTGACTACATGTTTGTACTTAAGTAAAAGTAAAGGAGTACGGCCTGAAAAATGTAGAAAAGTAAAAAGTACCCGTTTCAACCACAGTCCCAAAGACATGGTGTATAGGTGAATAAAAGGTAACTAAATTGGCAGTAGTATATAAGTGTGTGTGTGTAAATGTGACTGTGTATAGGTGTTTCCCAGTACTGGGTTGCAGCTGGAAGGGTTTCCGCTGTGTAAAACATATACTGGAGTAATTGGTGGTTCATTCTGCTGTGGTGACCCCTGATAAATCAGGGACGAAGCTGAAGGATAGTGAGTAAGGATAGGTAGGTAACTAGACCTCACATCCTATTGATACATTAATATAAACTAACTTACATTTCCAATTTTTATGTAAAATGTTTGTTGCCAATTTTATGAAAGTAGCCAAGCAGCCTCACACCAACAACAACATTGGCACCAAAACATTGCTCAAAAAGTCGGCCCATGTATCATCATCCTGACACAAACTCACAGCATTCACCATTTTGCAGCTGTTAATGTACAAACCTTTACAAAACAGCACTATTTTTTCGCTGGATTAGATTGAAAGACCAGAGAAGCCCGTGCAGTGTGATCGGATATGGACAAGGCTTAAGCATTTAAATGGCATGCTTTTGAACTGGAATTTTTTATCTCTTGTTAACCTGTGATCCGAACGAGCAAAAGGTGTCTTATTAACGTGTAAACAAGGCAACATCAGTCATGTTAAATTCGCAGACTCCCTCTGTGCTCCCTATCTGCGTAGTCATCCTAGCCTTTCTCATAGTAATCTTCATAAACTAACCCACGTACGGTGCGCGATAGCCTTGAAAAGGCGGAGCAGTGCAGCATGCAGGTGCGCAATGAGGGAAAAATAGATTGATTGCATTAAAAATGCATTCATATTGCGCAATGACAGGAAATAATGTAGATCGCGCCACCAAACACATGAAAACGAAAGGAATGTCAGTGGTTTTAAAAATGTAAGGAGTAGAAAATACCGATATTTGTGTAAAAATTTAAGGAGTAAAAGTAAAAAGTTGTCTGGAAAATAAATAGTGGAGTAAAGTACTGATGCCAAAAAAATCTACTTAAGTACAGTAACGAAGTATTTGTACTTCGCTGCTTCCCATCTCTGAATATAATTATAATCATAGATTATAAAATTATTTTCTGAAGAACTATTACTGACAGAATATATATATATATATATATATATATATACATATATACATTCACACACACACACACACACACACACACACACACACACACACACACACACACACACAAATATATACTTTTATTGTATTTTTTTATGATTTATTACAGAATTATTATTATAAATACATTTTAATTAAATGTCTTCCTCCAACTGCAACAGGACTAGCAAAATTTGCAATTTCCCATCAACTTTAACTTTTCATATTATAACTTTAAGATTAAATGTGCTAATGAAATATGTTTTGATTACTATGTGTATGTAAACTGTTATTTTATAGATTCTTGTTTTCTGACATTGTAATCTTGTTCAAGGTAAAGCATGTGCTGACAGCTTAACCATGACTAATGTATTTCAATTATGGCTGTCTAGCAGATTTTTTTTACTCATGCAGCAAAACATATTTTTATTATGAAAGAAAAAGCAAAGAATGATCACTTTGTTTTTAAAGCTGATAGTTTTAATCTGTCAACATTATGCTGTCAGTTAACCTGGACCATAGTAGTGACCACTATATATTGGTTGGTTGGTTAGCTGATTGGTTGGGTGATTGGATGATAGGTTGGTTGGCTGGCTGGCTGGCTGTTTGGTTGGCTGATTAATTGGTCAGTTGGTCAGCCAAATTATTGGTTGGTTGGCTGATTTAGTTGCTTGGCTGATTGGTTAGTTGGCTGGTTTGTTGGTTGGTTGGCTGATTGGCTGGTTAGCTGTTTAGCTGGTTGGTTGATTGGTTGGCTGATTTGTTGGTTGGTTAGCTGATTGGATTGCTGGCTGGTTGGTTGGCTGGTTTGTTGGTTGGTTAGTTGGTTGCCCCATTGGCTGGTTGGTTAGCTGATTGGTTTTCTGGCTGGTTGATTAGCTGATTGGTTGGTTGGGTGATTGGCTGGTTGCCCGATTGGCTGGGTGGTTAGCTGATTGGTTAGTTGGCTGGTTGGTTAACTGATTGGCTGCTTGGCTGATAGGCTGGGCAGTTTGTTGGCTGATTGGTTGGGTGATTGGATGATAGCTTGGCTGGCTGGTTGGTTAGTTGGCTGGCTAGCTTATTGTTTGGCTGGCTGGTTGGTTGGCTGATCAGTTGGTTGGCTAGCCAACCAAATTACTGGTTGGTTATCTGATTAGTTGGTTGGCTGATTGGTTAATTGGCTGGTTTGTTGGTTGGTTGACCGATTGGCTGGTTAGCTGTTTGTGTGGTTGGTTAGCTGATTGGTTTGCTGGCTAGTTGGCTGAACGGCTGGTTAGTTGGTTGGTTGGTTGGTTGGTTAGCTGATTGTTTGGTTGATTGGTTAGCTGGTTGGCCGATTGGCACATAAAAAAGTGTGTATATATATATATATATATATATATATATATATATATATATATATATATATATATATATATATATATATATATATATATATATATATATATATATATATATATATATATATATATATATATATATATATTAAAGCTACAAGTAACAGCAGGGTTTTAACAAAGTTACACTGTGTCCTAACTACGTGACAAAATTTCAGCAACAAGCAATTTGGCTGCCTGCACCAAACCAAAAGGGCACAACACAACAAATACATTTAAATACCAGCCATTTATTTAAAAATCAAGCACTACACTACCAACTAATGGTAGGAGTTCAAATCTGTTTAATACATATTTCACTTATTTAAAACTACAGTACACAGGGTATGTTGTTGGTTTGCACTGACTTTCATTTTCAAACTGGAAATGTTGTGCATCGCCATCACATATGATTATGACAAAAGTTTCTTTTAACATGGAAAAATACCCTTTATTACATCTCGGCACCGCGTTATGTAGTTAGGACATGGTGTTATAGGCAGTGTAGATAAGTAAAGGCATTCTGCTTTAAATAGGAACCACTGTACTGCATAGTGGCATACTGCATCTCCAATGACATATTGCTTTTATTTTATACCTCTAGACCCCCAAGACTTGTGATCTAATGCAGATTCAGATTGTTTTCACTGCTTTGGTAATTTCTGCTAAGAGATTTATGCCAGTGCTAATATTGAAGCGTGTATTCTTAATAATGTTAGAAAAGGTCAGGGATGACACCATCTTGGTTGTTTTGGTGTGCTCACTGTGCATATATTAGCATTTTAAGGGGTCCTTGTGGATGGTGTGTCGTAACACTCCAGTGGATGCTGGCGCTTTGTGTGTGTGTGGGCCTTGTGTATGATACTAATGATTTTCCTGCTTTTGTTTTGCAGTGTTGAACATTATGCACAATTTCTTGTTTTACATTATTTATACACTTTTGAACAGCTGTGACTTCAAAATGTATTTCTATTGGCTTGAATGAAATGTCACTACACATGATTAGACGATATGCAGTAGCTTGTGCAGACCAACAGATTTTTAAAAGCTGATGTTACTTTTCTTTTTTTGTGATCAAGGTTTTGTTGTCTTTAGATTAATAAAATAAAAGACATTCAAACAAACAAACAGGGGTGGGGGAGCAACAGACATATCAACAATTTTCAAGAAAAGAAAAGAAAAAAGAAAAGAAAAGAAAAGAAAAAAGAAAAGAAAAGAAAAGAAAAGAAAAAAAAACTTTATATGGTCATTCGCTTATATAGTCCAAAATGCTGGAATAAAAACATTGCCATGCATCAATAGTACTAGGTTTAGCCTTATTAATTTGTGCTATTGTACCTTCACAAGTCACTATTTTAAGGAGGTTATGAATCCAAAATGCTTTTGCACACTTCTGTGGAGTAAACCAATTTTGTATGATTGCCTTCTTTGCAGCTGTAAAACCAGCAAACAACATTTTCTTTATTGTACCTTTACAGAGATTAGAATCATCATTGAGAAGACATAAACTAGGATTAGACACATAATCAACTTGTAGTAAAAAGGACAAAACAGAATTTACATGAGACCACAGGTCGACAACAGTTGGACATTCCCAAAACATATGAAGAAAATTACCTGAAGATACAGTGTTACAGATATAACAGTTGTAGTTCGACTGCAGTTTCATTTTAAACCTCTTATAAGGAGTTATGTTCTATGTATAACTTTGAAATGGATAAGACGATGAGCTAAGTTTTTAGAAGTTAAGATTAGGTTAGACCACACCCTGTCGCAGTCAATCAATAAGTCCATATCTGTTAGCTCACGATGCCAGATAAGTTTAATAGAAAGAGGCTTTGCAGTGTGAAGTTTGCTATATATTACAGAAGCAGACGGTCGACCGGAGGGTGATGAGATCCAATCTCACATAGAATAAAAGGAAATGGGAGATGCCCAAGGAACATCATAGACTTTGAGAGCAGACTGTAACAAAGAAGAAAAAATATGATGATGCTGGTGAACAAAACTTAGTTTTTAATTCTTGAAATGAGCAGAGACCCTGGTTATCATACAAGTCACTGAAGCGTTTGTGCCCAGGTAGACCAAGAAGGCTGGACAATTGGCCGATTTCCACATAAGAATTTAAAATAAAGTACTTTTCTGAATCATTTTTGCAAATTATGAAAGGTAGATATCTGTAAGGTCTGATTAAATTTAAGCATACATTGGTGCAGTTCTATTATATCATTTGCATAAGCTCCATCTGAACCCTAGTAAAATAAATAAATAAATAAATAAATAAATAAATAAATAAAATGTAATATAATTTATTAGAATTTGTTAAAAAAAATATTATTTCATTCATTTTCTTTTCGGCTTAGTCCCTTTATTAATCCAGGGTCGCCACAGCGGAATGAACCGCCAACTTGTTTTATGCTGTTGATGCCCTTCCACCCCAACCCATCACTGGGAAACATCGATACACACTCATTCACCCACATACACTAGAGACAATTTTAGCCTACCCAATTCACCTATACCACATGTCTTTGGACTGTGAGAGAAATCGGAGCACCGGAGGAAACCCAACGTGAACACAGGGAAAACATGCAAACTCCACACAGAAACGCCAACTGATCCAGCTGAGGCTTGAACCAGTTACCTTCTTGCTGTGAGGCGAACGGGCTACCCACTGTGCCACCGTGTAGCCCTAAAAAAATTGGAAATAAAATAAATAAATAAAATAAATCATTAAATACAATTCAATAAAAAAATAAATATGAATAAATAAAATAGAACAAATCAAAGACATGATCTAACCCTAAAAACAACAATTTTTTTATATTTATTAAAAAAAAATTTAGAATCATTGTGAAATGACCTTTTATAGTTAACTTACAGGTATGTGAAACACATGCAGCAGATATTCCTTTATGTACAAGACAGAGGACTTTTTGAACTTCACATTATAAGTTAAACTAATAAATGATTCTAAACTGAAAAAAAATGCAGTGAGTCTCTAGCTCAGAACCTTCTGTAAATTATACTCACAGGCCACTTTACTAAGTACACCTGTGACTTTGAACGTGGCATAGTTATTGGTGTCAATCGGGCTGGCCCGAGTACTTCATAAACTGCTGATCTACTGGGATTTTCAGTTCTGTGGGTGCAAATGGCTGGTTGATGCTACAGGTCAGAGGAGCATGGCCAGACTGGTTCAAGCTAATAGAAAGGAAACAATAACTCAAATAATCACTCGTTAAAACCGAGGTATGCAGAAGAGCATCTTGAACACAACACGCTGAACCTTGAGGCGGATGGGCTACAGCAGCAGAAGACCACACCAGGTGTCACTTATGTCAGCTAAGAACAGGCTCACTAAAATTGGACAATAGATAATTGGAAAAACATTGCCTGCTCTGATGAGTCTCGATTTCTGCTGTGATATTCAGATGGTAGGGTCAGAATTTGGCATCAACAACATGAAAGCATAGATCCATCCTTCTTTGTATCAATGGTTCAGGCTGGTGGTGGTGTATTTTCTTGACACACTTTGGGCCCATTAGTACCAATTGAGCATCTCAGTGCCACAGCCTACCTGAGTATTGTTGCTGACCATGTCCATCCCTTTATGACCACAGTGTACCCATGTTCTAATGGCTACTTCCAGCAGGATAATGCGCCATGTTATAAAGCATGAATTATCTCTGACTGGTTTCTTGAACATGACAGTGAGTTCACTGCGTTATGCTATCATGTCAATATGGAGCAAAATCTCAGAGAAATATTTCCAGTACCATGTTTAATCTATGATATGAATGATTAAGGCAGTTTTGAAGGCAAAAGGGGGTCCAACCTGGTACTAGTAAGGTGTACCTAATAAAAGTGGCCAGTGAGTGTATATACAAATATACAAACGTATTTTGGTGTGCTTTGAAATGTCGCCATTAGTGAAAATGACTTCAGACAAATATAAAATAAGACTGTATAAAAGAAGAATCTGTGTCAGAACCAGTGTGGCATATAATTTGTTGCGAAGTAATTAGTCACTGTAATTAAATTACATTTCCACTGGAAAAGTAATGGATAAATAGTCATTTTCATGTAATTTAAATCAAAGTTTCTTACCGTATAATGTATTTGTGCTAATCGCTGAAAATGTCATTTCTGCATATTCAGAGAAGCAGAGTAATTGCATTTTCTTGTCAAGCTAAATTATTTTGTAGATTACTTTTTCCTTTTTTGAGGTAACTTATCCAACACTAGTCAGAACAAAGCATTAAATTATATTTATAATATTTGTGATAGTTTATTTTGCAAATATTCCTTCAGAGCTGTGCTTTTTATACTGTAAAACAAAGTAACCCAACTAAAGTAAAATCTTCTTGGTTTACAAGTTATTCTACTTGACTCTAAAAAATTGGGTGGTCTGGCAATTTTGGACTTGGTATGTTTTATACCAGATTGCATTTAGAGGCAATTCCAAAAGTCTTGGCTCTCGCTTATCAATTAGCTTCTGAGCATGTTTCATAAATGAATATTTTAGCTCCTGAAGGTCTCTGAATATGATGGCTTAATGAGAGCCCTCATTCCAAACTGCTTTTGGAGAGTTGGAAGGTTAACGTACTGCTCTCATGTGGCCTATTTCTTGGTCCTTTAAGTGGAGTAGATGAAGTTTTTAGGCCTTGTTAGATGTGCCGTGCCAAGGCTTGGGCATTTTTCCACGGTTCCACAAGATTAACGTTTGGCTGGGACTCAGAAAGCCTTTAAAGTCTACGTTTGGAAAGGATGGAATGCAAAAAAATATATAATAATAATTACATAAAGTGACAAACGATAAATATTTATGGAGTTTGTGGTGTATTATTGGTCATTCTTTTTTTATTTTCTATTTAATGCAGCACGTCTGGACACTTTTCAGTATTATGCATCTGTATATTATAATCCAAAACTGTAAATCTGTAAATAGTATATTTACACTCATAACAAGCAGTGATAGATCTATCATTTTATTTTATTTTATTTTATTTTATTTTATTTTATTTTATTTTATTTTATTTTATTCAGAAAGTTCCTGTTAACAATACAAGTTAATTTTTATTATTTATTTATTTATTTATTTGTTTGTTTGTTTATTTTATTCTGAAAGTTTCAGAATCAATTAAATTAAATTTTACTTATTTTATTCCAAAAGGTCATGTCACAGTTAATTTATTATTATTATTATTATTTTTACTATTATTATTATTATTATTATTATTATTATTATTATTATTATTATTATTTTATTCTGAAAATTTATTAATTTACTAATACAAATTCATTTACTTTTAATTAATTATTTTAATTAATTAATGGACTGGAACTTTCAGAATAAAATTAAGTAAAATTAAATTTATTTAATTGATTCTGAAACTTTCAGAATAAAATAAAGTAAAATAAAATATAAATTAATTAATTAATACATTAATTAATTAATTAATTAATATTTTATTTTACTTTATTTTATTCTGAAAGTTTCAGAATCAATTAAATAAATTTGATTTTACTTAATTTTATTCTGAAAGTTCCAGTCACAGATACAAATAATTTTTTACATGATTTTATTTTATTCTGAAAGTTCCTGTCAGTAATACAAATTCATTTATTTTATTTTATTTTATTTTATTTTATTTTATTTTATTTTATTCTGTAAGTTCCTGTCACTAGTACAAATTCATTTAGTTTTAATTATTTATTAATATTTTATTTATGTATGTATTTATTATTTATATTTATTTTAATTTATTTTATTCTGAAAGTTTCAGAATTAATTAATACAATTTTATTGTACTTAATTTTATTTAGAAAGTTTCTGTCAGACACAAAAAAATATATTATTATTTTATATTATTTATTTAATTTTATCATGAAAGTTCCTTTTATTAATACAATTCATTTTATTTAATTTTTATTTTATTATGAAATTTCCTGTTACCAATTTTTTTTTATTTTATTTAATTTTTTTAATTAATTTTTTTTTACTTTATTTTATTTTATTTTATTATGAAAGTTCCTGTTACCAATACAAATTCATTTTATTTTATTTTATTTGTTTTATTTGATTTGATTATGAAAGTTTCTGTTACAAATACAAATTTAGAATTTTTTTTTTATTAATTATTTTATTTTATTTTATTCTGAAAGTTTCTATCATTAATAAAAATGTTTCTTTTTTTAATTAGTTACTTTTTTTTCATTTTATATTACATCATTATATTAAACATTATATAACACATTATGTTAAATAAAATATTTGCATTCATGACATTTATTGATAGATCTATTAGTGTATTTTATTTTATTCTGAAAGTTCCTGTTATCAATACAAATTTATTTTATTTTATTTTATTTTATTCTGAAAGTTCTTGTCACCAATACGAATGTTTTTTTTTTTTTATATAATTATTTTATTTTATTTTATATTACATCCCAAAACTGTAAATTTGTAAGTAATATATTTGCATTCATGACAATTATTGATATATCTATTAGTGTATTTTATTGTATTTTATTCAGAAAATTCATGTTATTATTACAAATTTATTTTATGTATAAACACACTTGGCAAAGTGTTTTCCAACTTCTAAACCTTTTACCATATTAAACTTTGGTGTGAACCTCATCTTCCACCATTTGAACTATGGACATAAATGATATCAAAATGTATATCTTGTTGAGGTGATGTCATTTTTCAAAGACAAAAAAAGTACTGTAAATAAAAAAAATTAGCCACATCAATTACTTCTTTTTTCATTTTAATATTCATTTATTATTTATTTTATTTATTTATTTGTTAGTTAGTTCATATGTCTGTCCATTTGTTCATTCATTCAGTATAATGTAAACATTCCAGTCTTAATTTTCCAGTATTATTTACAATTTGTTCAACTAATAGTACATTGTTCATAAGTCAACCAGTCTGAAGTCAGATGGGAAGCACATTTTATCGGAGCATTCTCAAACATGTCACATGACCATTAAATATTTTCAGACCTCAGATTCGTGAATGCTCCGTTTATATATAACTTTTCTTTTTCAGGCTTTTCTCACCTGCCTTCCCGCGCTAATTATTCAGTGTGATAATCACTGGGTAATTATTTAATCGGTTTGACCATTTAAAGTGACATTTTAAACTTTAGTTGGATTAAATCTACTGCTAATTTGTGTGATGCTTTTCCTGCAATTATGAATTGCCCTTTTAAAACTCTGCTCATCAAGGGCCAATCACGCTGACATCAATTTGCAGTGACAAAGTGACCAAAAAAGTCAGTCATTTTCAGTGAGAGTTTGCTATATAAGGTGACAGCAGCAATTGCCAGTTCTTTTGGGGGTTGAGCTCAGGTTTAACTTCATGCAAATAAGAGGAAACACAATGTGGTGAATACAAATAGCGAATGGGATTTACCTTGCGGGACATGAGAATGGGATACTGTATAGGCAGGATAAACAAGATTATTTGTTTCTGTTCTGTATGATTGTATGCTGTGTGATGTTTTTTTTTTATTTTTTTATTTATTATTTTTTTTTTTTGAGCTTTATAAACTTTACTGGTGGATTGTAAAGCCCAACGTGTCTTCTTTCCAAATATACATGAACTGTGATTGTTGACCAACTTATTCAGCAACTGTTACTGCTTTAGTTTGGGAAGGTCATTGAGTATGTTTATGGACACCAATTATTCGATTTTAATAAGATTAAGACAATACTCTAATAGAGTCTATGGTTTTTGATTCATTTAATCAGATTAAGGTTATAATCAAGCTAAACAGAAACTGAATTAAGATGTGGAGTATGCTCATTTTAGCCGCATTATTGAAGTGCAGGCATTTAAAAACCTTAATCAAGCTATTACAGTTGTGTATGATTTTTTGCCGCATTTTGCAACAGTATAGTCTATACACACGGCTGTTTGACACTATTCTCTGCACCTACTGAGTCAGTAAAGGTGCAAAGACACCTGCTTCATGAAAGGTTTTTTCCCAAACAGCGTGCGGTATCACATTCCATTAAAACAACACTCGTCCAGCAGTTCATACTCGCATCCAGTATCTTGTTTGTCATGGGGGCATGCATGAAAGTGAAAGTGAAAATGCCAAACTGCAGTTAAAGTCAACAAATTAAAAATGAAACACCCAAAATGACATGAAACTCCAGAGGAAACGTGGATAGTGACACAATTATGTTAATCGAATTATGCGCTATAACATGTAAAACAGGATCAGGAAAGTAACATTCAAAAAGCAACTCATGTAAAACTTTAATCATATTATTGCCTTAATCAGATTAAGGCAAATAATTCCATCACTGATGTCCATGTAAACGTGTAAACATAGTCATTGTTAATAAAATGCTTCTGACACTGAGGGAGAGAAGGACACCAGTATAGCCTCTGAAAACTTTTTGCAGAAATCTAATCTATCAAATTTGAAATACAAACCCATGAGACACTTGGCTTTTAAGACATTTTTTTCTCTAGGTTATTACATGACTGATTGCATAGACTGTCAACGCAGTATGATATTTTTTTTTCTGATTACTTTATAATGTGTGTATATATATATATATATATATATATATATATATATATATATATATATATATATATATATATATATATATATATGTTTTTTTTTTTTTTTTTTAATTTATTTATTTTTTTTAATTTATTTATTTTTTTTTAATATATATTTTTAGCATGAAACTTTCTAGAGGGACCATAGTAAAGCTCAAGACAGACCATAGTAAAGCTCAAAGTGTCTTCTTTCCAATGGTAACTAATTTTTGTTTGTAGTTTATTGGGGTCAAGAACTGTTTCTATTAAAAGTTTGGTGCGTGTAAATCCCATAAGTGAGTGCTGGCTAACAGGTTAACAAACAAACAAGCAAATATATATATATATATATATATATATATATATATATATATATATATATATATATATATATATATATATATATATAATGTATTACACAACAAGGATTTATTGTGTAAAAACACAAAAAAAAAAAATTTCTTGCACTTAAAAAATAATAACGTAAGCTTAAAAATTCCAGACACCATTCACAATTGTACTTCATAGAGATGCATCGATTGCAAAATTCTAGGTCGATTCTGATTTTTTTGGATAAGTCTGATTTTGATTTTCGTTATGAAAGCTAAAATTATTAATAAACAAACAAACATAACAGTTTTCCCCCTAAACTCCATTAACTACACACACACACAAAAAAAAATTATTCCAGCTTGTAGCTTTACCTATGTTTCTCACTTCACAAACGTCCAAAGATTAGCATATGACTCTAATATCATTCATTCATTCATTTTCTTTTCAGCTTAGTCCCTTTATTAATCTGGGGTCCACAGCAGAACGAACCGCTAACTTATCCAGCATATGTTTTACGCAGCGCATGCCCTTCCAGCTGCAATCCATCAATGAGAAACATCCACACACACTCATTTACACACATACACTACAGAAAATTTTAGCTTACCCAGTCTATACATCTATAACGCATGTCTTTGGACTGTGGGGGAAACCAGAGCACACGGAGGAAACCCACGTGAACACGGGGAGAACATGCAAACTCCACACTGAATTGCCAACTGACCCAGCCAGGGCTCGAACCAGCAACCTACTTGCTGTGAGGCGAGCGTGCACTGCACCACCGTGCAGCCGACTCTAATATCGTTATAATTTATTTTATTTGATAATCGTATAGCTTTGTGTTATTGATTTATATGTATGCCTACTTATTTTATTTAGTTTTGTATCTAGTTTTCGCAAAGCATTTACTGACAACTTCAACGTGAACGTTTTCTCTCTCTAAAAATAGCTTGAAAGAAAAACATTTTATATGACCTAAGTAAACCATTGAACTGATCACATTAATCGGCCAAAGTCTGTTGGTCAAAATTGAGCATAGTGGAGTCTGAATTGACCCTTTGCTAAGTTACTACTAGTTACTATAGCTACGCCTGTCAAGTTTTTGTGCCTGGCACGTCTATTAGAATACGTATGCGCCGGTGTCAGACATTCCAGGGATATAATTACTAATTTTTGGAGAACAGCTGAGATATCTGCGAAAGCCAGACCAAAAAGGACGGCAGTATGCATTACAGGTGTATATATTCATGCAATACGCAACCGATTAGAAAATAATTTAATCAAAATTGAAGCTAGGTTAGCCTAACCGCCTCATACGCTGATTATTCAACAGCTTAGTTCATGCACAGAAGGATAGATGAAATTTAAAAATAATCTAATTATAACAGATTAAACCTTGATTTCTCTTTTTAGCCAAAAAGGCTGATAGATTAATTGTTGTGCTATGAAATATAACGTTACTAACCGTCGAGGAAACACGCACAGACAGTGCTTCTATATAATTCATTCATAGAAAAAGCAGCCAGAAAGACGAAATTGATGGATTTGTGCCGAATTTTAGTATCATTGACCGATAACAATGAACAGTTCCTATAACTGTCAGTATGTTTGTGTGCTTTTTATATGGTTTCTATTCTAATTTGCAGTTAAGTGGGAAAAATAAATAAATTGAAATGCAAATCAAAGTATAAATAGTGAACAAATAGATTTTCTTTATCAGCAAATATTAATCAGACACCAAATATACATCATCACCAAGGACTAAATCTCCAAAAGACACATAAAAACATTGTTGAATTGTAGCTCTGACATGGACATGAGGGTTATAAATTACTGAAAAACAACTGTGGGTGAAGTATATTGATCGCATGTGCTCAGTTTGTGATCACATCTCGGTTTTGTTGTGTTGATATGTCATTTCAAATATTCATAGCTTAAAACAGATGGAAATATGATTGATTTTTGTAGGAAACACAGATCAGATCTTTTCACTGTAAGACGTGTTATTGCCTTCTATCACTGAATGTGTCAGGAATATCGAAAACAAAACCAACTTAACTCCACTCCTTTAGCGCCCCTCACAAAGCTTGATCCATGCTGGCATTTCTCCACTTGGGTTTTAGGTTTTGCAAATGGAAAAGAAATCCACCACCCCGTCCAAAATTTTAGGATACCAAGTATCAGATTTGCACAATCCATATGCACAACGCTTTGGCTTGTTTCCCTCACTCGAAAGCTTGACAGACCTCCTGCGCGTAGCTATGGTTGCTAAGCTACGATTTTCAAGTGTGGCTTAGCGAAGGGTCATTTGTGTATTCATCTTTAGGTAATTTTACAGTTATAATTATGTTTGTTGCATTAAACTTTTTCACAGTGGTAATGGCTGGAAATCGCAAACATAGTGTCATAGTGAGAAAGAATATAATGGAGTGGATATTTTCAGCTTCTCAGACTTACAAAAAACCTTAATAAAGTCATCTATACCTTAATTCGTTTTATTCCGAGTGTTTGGAAGAGCTTTTTTCCGTGGTCATTTGTTTTGTTTTATATTGTGCGTATTTCAGCATGTCCAACAACATGACTCACCATAAAGTAGATTCCCATGCTGAATATGCATATATCGGCCAGATGGTCACTGGTAAAGCTGGTCTTGTGAAAAAATTTACCGATTCTGGTTAATGCCTGGTCCATTGGTGCATCGTTGTCCATTTTGTGATCACTTTGACCAAAATGCATCTTAAAACCGAGCTTGAACAGTGCCTGAGAGATGTTAAATGAACTAAATTTAACTAATAATTGCTATTTAGTATCTGTGGCATGTGCTATTTAAAATTGAACCACATACCCATATGCAAGTTGTTTTATTTCTGATCTGTTTGTCTTTTCTGTCCACATAGGTCTTCTTTCACGCAGTTGTTCCACTTCCTCTTCCTCTTTGGACTCCAGACAAACTTCTAGACGACCACCACGTCCACTCCCACGGCAAAGACCACCACTGCATCCATGGCAGGAGCGGGTTGCTCCAAGCACCAGATCTACGCTTGCCCCATCCCGTTCCCTCACCTCCACCCCACACTCGGGTATGTCTTTTCTGCAAATCTACTTTTTTACAATCTACGCTAATGGTTAATGGATTTGTATTTGCAAATATGAATGTGCCCTGTGATTGCAAAATAAACTCTGATTGGGGATTACGTTCCAAACACACTCCGCAAAGACAATCCCAGAGCAGACAAAAGTTGTTTACCCAAGAAAGATTCTGCTTAATGCAATATCCATTTTTATTGTCTTATTTTTTAAAGATAAGCTAAAAAATGTATGCGCTTCAAGAAAAATTGCCAAAAATACCCATAAACAAACTCTTAAAGCATTCCCAGAAGAGTTGAAGCTGTTATAGCTGCAAAGGGAGGTGTGACTTTGTCTATACAGTAGTGTAAATGCTTGTATTTAGATGTGTGTGAGTATGTGTTATGGGTTCAGATCGCTCAAGACTTTAGGGTCACAGATATGATATGGTTTGGTATTAAGTAAAAAATATATACATATAAAAAAATTTATGCAATAATGATGTTACGGTGGCACAGTGGCACGATCGCCTCATAGCAAGAAGGTCGCTGGTTCAAGCCTCGGCTGGGTCAGTTGGCATTTCTGTGTGGAGTTTGCATGTTCTCCCCGTGTTCACGTGGGTTTCCTCTGGGTGCTCCGGTTTCCCCCACAGTCCAAAGACGTGTGGTATTGGTGAATTGGGTAGGCTAAAATTGTCCGAAGTGCATGTATGTGTGTGAATGAGTGTGTATGGATGTTTCCCAGTGATTGGTTGGAACTTAAAGGGCATCCACTGCGTCATATGCTGGATAAGTTGGCGGTACATTCCGCTGTGGCAACCCAAGATTAATAAAGGGACTAAACCAAAAAGAAAATGACTGAATAATGCAATACTAAAACAAATATACTACTAAACTAAGTGCTTTTTAAGTTTTCCAGGTACAGTATCTAGTAGCTTTAAGGTACGAAACTATATAACCTAAAGGGGAAATATTATTAACCCATTTGTGCCCAAATTTTAAAAAATTGTCTCATGCATGTAGCCTTGTTAATAGTGTCCTATATGAAGATGTTTTGCATTTATTTTCTCCAGGTTTTAGATTTTTTTTCAAGAAAATCATATTTGAATACGAAGCAACTATAGTTGCTGATGGGTGAATATGTTGTAAGAACCCTTCAGTGTAAAATTTTAATAGGAGGAGACCATTTAGCATTCAATAACTCATCAACTCAAAACAACTGCTTTCAAAAGATCCATTCATATTCATAAACGCATTTATTCATACATTTTATTTTCGGCTTAGTCGCTTTATTAATCTGGGGTCGCCACAACAGAATGAACCGCCAACTTATCCAGCACTTGTTTTACGCAGCGGATTCCCTTTCATCTGCAGCCCATCACTGGGAATCACCCATACACTCTCATTCACACACATGCACTATGGACAATTTTAGCTTACCCAATTCAACTGTACCACATGTCTTTAGACTTGTGGGGGAAACCGGAGCACCTGGAGATGTGAACAAGGGGAGAACAAGCAAATTCCAAATACAATATCCAAACATAAAAGACTTTTGATATTAGCAAATAGCAAATGATCTATCATTGTATAATTTCATGAATATGAAAACACAAAGAACTAATCCATTTGTCTTAAAGCGATTAAACACACACAAGTTTCCCCAACAGACTACTGTGTCAAAAAGATAAATGAAAAAGTATATACAGTTGAAGTCAGAATTATTAGCCCCCTTGTTTATTTTTTACCCAATTTCTGTTTATCAGAGAGAATATTTTTTCAGCACATTTCTAAACTTAATAGCTTTAATAACTCATTTTTAATAACTGATTTATTTTATCTTTGTCATGATGACAGTAAATAATATTTGACCAGATATTTTCCAAGACACTTGTAAACAGCTTAAAGTGACATTTAAAGGCTTAACTAGGTTAATTAGGTTAACTATGCAGGCTAGGGTAATTAAGCAAGTTAGTGTATAACGATGGTTTGTTCTGTAGACTACTGAAAAAATATATAGCTTAAAGGGGCTAATAATATCGACCTTAAAATGTTTTTTTAAAAATCAAAAACTGATTTTATTCTAGCCAAAATAAAACAAACAAGCATTTCCCTTAAGAAAAAATATTATCAGACAAACCGTGACAATGTCCTTGCTCTTTTAAACATCATTTGGGAAATATTTAAAAAAGAAAAACAAATCAAAGGGAGGCTAATAATTCTGACTTCAAGTATATATAGTTAAAGACAATTATTAAAAATATTGCAGTAATTAATTATAATTATCAATTAATGCAAATATTAATATATAAAAAATTTAAAACAGTTTTAATGTCTTATTGTCTACAAAGCAAAATCACTAGAGTAGAGAGTATTTGGTCCCACACTACAGTTACAGCAGTCAAAGAAAAAAAAAAAAAATCAAGAGTCAATAAGTAAATACACAAATGTAAGTACATACCACAATGATGTCATCTAACAAAATAAATATTTTCAGTAAATCTCACTACAGACTTCTGTAGACATCTGACTGAACTCTGTTGCCTGTGAAATGACAGCTGTTGGAGCTTTCATTCGCATTGAATAATGACAACAACCCTGCAAAAACATTTGGTAATCAACTGTCTATGCCGATTTATCAGCAAAACCGATACATCAGTCGACCTCTAGTTAATATATAGTTAGCAATTGTTTTTCTTTCTGCTTAGAATGCTTTTTCCTTCTTATTTTTCAGGAATTGCTCGCAGTAGAACCCCTTCAGCAAGCAGCACAGCACATGAGAGCCCTGAGGTGCATTTGGGCGAGCGAGTATTGGTGGTGGGACAAAGAACAGGAGTTGTACGATTTTACGGCAAGACCAGTTTTGCTCCAGGTACGACACTATTGCTTTTCTAACCACCTGCAGTACATGATATCCCTGTGAAGTGTGCTACAGGTCGGGGTTAATTGCACATTTAGAGCAATTCAATGGCTACTCTTTTGCTAGTGTTCTTGGATCCCTCTCTTTTATATGAGACCTCCGGATGAATTAAAGCCATATTTCAGTTGCAGCGTAAATGTTCCACTGTGTCTAATATCACACAATGGATAGCGAAACATTTAATAAACGTGAAAAAGGCCAGCCACTCAAATTCGCTTAATGCACACTTTACCTGTCATTCTGCTTGCAGTTTATGTCTGCTACTCTCAGGTCTTTAAGTTGAATGCAGCAGTTTTCAAATGTATACCGTATAAAGGTTGTTCGCTTAATGGATCTGGAACTCAGGTGAGCTCAGCAGTTCTTCAGCACTGTGAAGTTAGACATTGCATTTACTGCCATTTAAGGTACACTTGATATTTTTCAAGGACACTCAGAGAATTGCAGGGCTCTTTGCTTATTTTACAAAATTGTTTGCAGAAGTTACATAAAAGTAAACAAACTTACCACTTTTTAAAAAGACATTGATCTGAAATCCTATTATAAATGTTATACCTTATATACATTGGACGCAAGGGATAGAAAGAAAATTGTAGTCAGGAATTATGTCTACTGATCTCTATTTCTGTACTATCTCTACTCTGTCTCTATACTATCTATACGTTCTACAAGCAATTGCACAGCTTTAGAAATGGATAAATGAATTCCAATGCAATGTATTTTTTGAACTATACTATTAAGAAATGGGCGATTCATTCCGCTGTGGTGACCTCAGATTAATAAAAGGACTAAGCCGAAAAGAATAAATAAATGAACATTAAGAAATGCCAAGATGTGCAAACATTTTTTTTTATTTGTCATGTAAGTTTTATTTGGTCATTGAATAGACTTAAAATAATCACAAGTTCCACGATTAATTTTCTGATATACATAATCTTACAAAAACAAATGAACTTTAAAAAATTAATTTCGAGAGGAGAAATGTATGATCGACTACAGCTGATCCTTATCACTAATCATTGACTAGCCTATCGGATCATTCCAAAATTACTATAAATATATATCCTGCCTAAACTTCATTCCATATCTTCATTTTGGAAAACCCTACCTCTAACCTTCTCTTTTCCCTCCTCCTCAATTCTATGATCAGGCAACACAGTGGCTGGCGCTGCTGCCTTGCAGCGGGAGGGCCAATGGTTTAAGTTTTAATTGAGCCCGTCTGTACTCTCTGCGCAGAGCTTGCATTTTCTCCCCGTGTCCACGTGGGTTTTCCCCAGGTACTCCGGTTTCCTCCCATAGTCTAAAAACATGTACATATGCAAATTGTAATAACAGTCACAAGCACTTAATGCATACACACTGTGGTCCCGTTTACACTACTACGTTTTAGTTTGAAACGCACAACTTTTGCTACGGTTACGCCATCCGTCCCTACTATGCCTAAGTTTTCGAGCCCCGAAACCAGAGCGTTTTGAAAACGCTGGAGAGGCCGTTTTTATTATTATTATTATTATTATTATTATTATTATTATTATTATTATTATTATTATTAATAATATTATTATTATTATACATAGTTTGATAATTATTTATTATGTGCATTTAGTCTGCTAAAATGCAATTGGATATTTGTGCCAGAATGCAGCTGGTTCTTGGTCTGGAAACTCCAGAGTGGCTGAACTGTTGCCATAAAAAATCTCAAACACAGACTCTCCAGTTCACTAATTAATGACTGCTGAGTGCTGTTGAACTCAACTCTGAATTTTGTGTGGAAGGCATTTTAATGTATCAAGCGGTGCAGCATTTTCATCAAAATCAGTTGAAAAAACTAAAACTAAACCGTATAGTTGGAGAACAGTACAATACAGCACCAGTAATGATTTGCTGTGCACATTATTCTCATAAGGGAAACTGAGTGACAAAATACACTATGCACATGATAAATGATGCATGTGACGTATGATTTTAATAAAATTAAGCAACACATGAGAACTTTTTTTTTATCTGAATATGTCAGTTTCTCTGCCATTTTAATATGTCACCTGGGATACTTTCTTTTCTTTCAAAAATTGTCTCTGCATTTGACTCACTATCACACACAATATGTCTATAAAATAATGGAAAATTTAAAACAGATAAGTAAATACATTGAAATACAATTTGTGTGTAAATGTAAATATGTATTTGTAAATATTTGTGTGTATTTTATCATTCAACAGCGCTTGTATTAGTTTTGTACAGCATTTATTTAGCATTGATATTTTAAATATGAAGTACTTTAGCAGAAGTCTTTAGATACCATTTTTTTTCTCTCATGACAACTCTGAGTGACTTAGTAAAGCAATGAATAAGGTAAGACTATACAATAAGGTTTCATTAGTTAATGCTTGTTAATGTATTTACTAACATGAAGTAAGTAGGAACAATACTTATACATGATGTATTAATCTTCAGTTCAATGTTTACTAATTTATTATAAAATCCAAATTAATATTTTTTTTGACATTAGTTAATGAACAGTGATTTACTCAAATTATGCACAAATTTGCTGGCACAGGACAAACGAAATAAATACCCTGAAATCAAGCAGATTACCAAGACTTTTTTTTTATTCACCATGAGCCATGGAAGACATTTATCTATGTGTGCCTTGGCTACTTTTCAGATTTAACTCTAACAAACTACTCTATGTATGTGTAACCCCGCCGGTCCTATACGACGCAAGCCGAGGACTGGGGGGGTTACATATGCCTGTGCTACTTTGCTGAATGGATTAACACTAGTGTTCTAGACTATGTACAGATGAAGTCAGAATTATTAGCCCCCCTGTTTATTTTTTCCCTAATTTCTGTTTAACGGAGAGAAGATATTTTCAACACATTTCTAATCATAATAGTTTTAATAACTCATTTCTAATAACTGATTTATTTTATCTTTGCCATGATGACAGTAAATAACATTTTACTAGATATTTTTCAAGACACTTATTTACAGCTTAAAGTGATATTTGAAGGCTTAACTAGGTTAAGTAGGTTAACTAGGTAGGTTAGAGTAATTAGGCAAGTTATTGTATAATGAAGGTTTGTTCTGTAGACTATTGAAAATAAAAAAATTGCTTAAAGGGGCTAATAAGTTTGACCTTTAAATGGATTTTTAAAAAATTTAAAACTGCTTTTATTTTAGCCGAAATAAAACAAATAAGACTTTCTCCAGAAGAAAAAAATATCATCAGACACACTGTGAAAATTTCCTTGCTCTGTTAAATATCATTTGGGAAATATTTTAAAAAAGAAGAAAAAAATCAAAGGGGGGCTAGTAATTCTGACTTCAACTGTATATATAAAATGTATTTATTTTTTTAAATTACGAACTCCAATCAATGGATTTCTTCAAATGCACATACAGTGTGTGCTGCTGACTTATACGATGTATTACGCATACCTTAAGATGAGTAGACAAATGTACGCAACATTGTATGAGTAATATACAGTATAAAGTTATACAGTAACGCCAAGTTGTTTTCTTGGTTTTCGTCTTCATCTGTGGTAAAAATATTTTGTGATATAAGCAGTACCCATGAGATGTGTTTATTCATTGAGCATTTGCTATGATTTTGTTTTACATGATGCGTCATATGTCATATAAATCAGTTGCAAATAACGTACATTTGATCTCTGTCGGAACCAGCGATTATAGTTTATAATGTGATAATTAGGAATATTTTGGTTACAGAAACACATTAATCCACCGCTTGGTGATGTATGGGTTAGTTTTACGACAGATTTATGCACTTCTGGAAACTTCAAAAGAAAAAACCCTTCCCAACACATTATACAGCATAAAAGAGCCAGGATAAAATTTAAAACCACATCGACTGTGTTTGTCTGAAAAAATAAATCATATACACTATAGATGTATTTTTATTTATTTATTCATTTTTATTTTATTTTTTTTCTTTCGCCGCTGTCACCACTAACTTGCATGGTTTGGGATCGGTAAGGCAGGGCATTGATTGATTTGCTCTTCAGTGTTTGTACTCTCAGTAGTGATTATTAAACCACACTGAACTGAGCTAAACTGAACTGAACTTAAACACTAAAAACTGAACCACTGTTCCAATTTACTATGATCTTTTATGTGAAGCTGCTTTGACACAATCTACATTGTAAAAGTGCTATACAAAGAAAGGTGAATTGAATTGAATTGAATAGATAGCTTAATGTTAAGTAAATTATGGGATAACTTTAATTTTTGGGTGAACTACTTTTTTTGGAAGTCATGATACCCCCCTGTTTCAGCAGGGTGTTTTCACACCTCTAGTTTGAAAAAAGTCAGGAAAGTGGGTGTGTCCAGCTCTGTTTAGGTGGGAGTGTCGGGGGAGGGAAAGAGGGATAAAAGAATAAAAATGGTAGTTTCCGTTTGAGCACATGCTGATTTTTTTAAACAAACACAGACACAGGGGAGAAAGACAGTGACTGTGTTTACATGGACATCAGTAATCGAATTATTTGCCAAATTAATAATTTTTCGATTTTAACTGCAGTTTGGCACTTTCACTTTCATGTAGGAACATTTCTAGCATGCCCCTGTGACAAAGGAGATGCTGGAAGAGTATTATTTTTTATGGAATGTTTGATACCATACGGCGAATGGGAGGAAAAAAAAAACTCTGCATTTCTCAGTAAGTTAGATGCACTCAGTAGGTAGCGTCAGAAATCTGTGTGTATAGATTATCCTGTCACAAAATGCGCCAAAAAACCTACACAAAGGTAATAGTTTGATTAAGGTGTTTACATGTTTACATTCGGAGAGCAGCATTTATAGAGGATCTTTAAGTCTATAATATCATACTATAATATTGCAGTGATATTAACATACTGTAAACTTAGTAACTAAATAATTTTGACTAAGGTACGTCTTTAAAAACTGAAAGAGTATTGCTGACGATACAAACTAACTTTGCCATCTGAATTAACAAACAAAGAACACCGATCACACGCACTTACCAAATCTGTAGAGACGGGACAATCAACACCAACTGGAGCCTTGTCATTTTTAAAATTAGACGAGCGGCAAATCTGGATTTCACCAGATCCGAAAAGTTCTCTGGTAAAAATGTTCCTTACAAACGTATTTCTGTGGCGTGTCACGTGCATTGTAATCCACAGAAGAGTCCAGCTGTGCTCTCATAGCAGTGAAATGAAAACAAAACCTTCATTGCAGCACATTAATAAACAAAACACTGACGACCCGTGTCTCCAAATTCTTGTTCTTCCACTTGTTTTGGCAGCAAAATGTGGTGACGCTCTGCCGTCTGAACGCTGTAATAGGTAAAAACAGTCTTTGAAACTATCATGCTTCATAGAGCGTGCTGATTGGTTTGAACCAAGTCTTTCTCATGAGTTAATGCTGCACACTCAGAGACGTCACAATGTACTTACAGGTAGAGATATCCACTCTCCACGTTGGAATACATGCAAGTATCTAATCGCCGTGATGCAGATTTAAAAATTCATTTCAAACCGGAAGAATGAATTTACTCGAAATAACGCAAAAACAACCAATTTTTTGTGAAATAAATGTGTCGTAATAGTGTTTTTATCAGCGTGGAACACTTATATGACTGTCAACACCTCATAAACAATGGGTTTTGGTGTCTCGTGACCCTTTAAAAAATAATAATAAAAATAACTAAACCTGTAACTTGGAATTGTTAAGTTGACTGAACTTATTTTTTTATCATTATGTTTTATTTTTATCTAATAACTTTAAAACAACTGATTTACTCATATTTATTTTTTATTTTAAATAAAGTCAACTATTTACTTTTTACAGTGTACTAGAAAGGAACTGAACCTAAGTGCCTTTACGTGGCAGTGAAGATTCAACTAGATAATCATCTTTTTCTATTCGTGTGTTTTTTTTTTTTTCCAAGAACATGAATCTTATCTGCCCTATCCATGCAGTTTTATTGATAGGCTACCGAAGGCTCTAAGGTGAAAACTATTTTCCTCTCAATCTGCCCTTTTCATCTGCTCTTCGAACATTCATAGAATACCCCTCACCCTGTGTTTTGTGCTCTGTGCTTTGTTTACTAAAAAGCAACTGTTTGTTTGCTCCTGCATTACAAAGCTTTTGGAAGGAATGACTGGATTTACTCAAATCGCAGGATTTGATATTCGTTTGTTTAGGCTCAAGCTGTAGTGAGAAAGGACAGATTGGAGATTGTTTACCCAAGCTCAGGTCGACGAGAGAATAGCTACATTTCACAAAATGCGCCTGCTTCTACACTGTGTGTGCGCGTGTGTCCCTTACAGGATTTTGGTTGGGGATTGAGTTGGACAAGCCGAGCGGAAAGAATGACGGATCAGTTGGAGGAGTACGATACTTCAGCTGTCCTCCCAAACACGGAGTCTTCGCTCCACCCTCACGAGTTCAGAGGCAAGTGCGCCACAGAGACTTTACGGTCCTAATCGCATCTTAACTGAGTTTTATTTCTGCGTCTCGCTGACTTTTAGCTTGATTATTTCTAGCCGACTGTGTCTTTGATTGTCGAACAGACATTTCGACCTTTCTGTGCAGAAGCATTAATAAGATTGTGCATCGACATTTGCAAGTCATTTCTGCATGAGGGACATAATAGCCCCGGCAGAAGCTAATGCCCTGCCCTTGTCCTGAAAGACATTTCAAATTAGATCCCATGTTGGGATGTCTGATTAAAATTGGTGGCATAATCAGCTTTTTTTAGACAAATCATTTATCAGCACTGTATATATTTGCTGTACTTTCCCCCCAAGATTCTCACTTTTAACTTACAGTATTAATTGTACATTTGTACACATTGGTTTTCTTAGGGCAGTTTTATTATAAATCTAGTTATGTCTTATTTTGCATAAGTGTATTTTTGGCAACAATATTGGATGGGTCAAAATTATTAGTTTTAAATTTATGCCAAAAACCGTTAGATAAATTGTAAATGTCTTACTGTAAATATACCAAAACAATTTTTTTATCAATAATATGCATAGCTAATATCTTATTTTAGACTATTTTAAAGGCAATTGTATCAGTATTGAGTTTTTTTCTGATGATGTATAAATCTCAATTTCCAAAAAATGGAAACATATGTATGTGTGTATATATATGTGCATGTGCGTGTGCGTGTGCGTGTGCGTGTGCGTGTGCGTGTGTGTGTGTGTATATATACTGTTGAGGTCAGAATTATTAGCCCCCCTTCGAATTTTTATTTATTTTTTCTTTTTTAAATATTTCTCAAAGGATGATTAACAGAGAAAGGAAATTTTCACTGTATGTCTGATAATATTTTTTCTTCTGGAGAACGATTATTACTTATTTGTTTTAGTTCGGCAAGAATGAATTAATCAGTTATGAGAAAGGAGTTATTATAACTCTTATGTTTAGAAATGTGTTGAAAAAAATCTCTCCGTTAAACAGAAATTGGGGAAAAAAATAAACAGGGGTTAATAATTCTGGGGGCTAATAATTCTGACTTTAATTGTGTGTGCGTGTGTGTATATATATATATATATATATATATATATATATATATATATATATATATATATATATATATATATATATATATATATACACACATATATAAATATATACATGCACACACAATTGAAGTATATTATTAAGTATTAATAATTAAGTGTATTATATATATATTATATATTATTTATTATTTTTATTTTTTTCAACATAAAGAAAGTTTATGTTGTGGAAAAAAGTGGATGGATACAAGTAGAGCTTGCTTGTTTTTACGCAATATTTGTAATATTTGGCTAAGAAATAATAAAAAAATAATAATTTTTGTATTATTAGTTTATTATTTTATTATTAAATGTATTAAATTATAATAGGACATATGATAGGACAAATACAAATCTTTTCCATCTGGGCCATTTGAAAATTCCTTAGCGTTTATCCCTTTATGAATCTAAAATTTTATTCATAACGGTCTTTAAAAAAGTCCTAAAAGTTTAGCCAAAATAGCCCATTCGGTTCAAAAGTTTTAACAATAAACATAAGTGAAAATTTGGACAAGTGGTGGCGCTAGAGAGTTTGAGATAGAGACTTCAGGTTTGCTGTGGTTCGTGTTGACACTGCCCTCTATCATTGTGCCAAAATATACAACTTTCCTGTGTACAGATATGGGCTGCTATTTAAATCCGGCGGAAGAAGAAGCGGAAGAAGAATAAAACTAATAGGAACGCTAACGGAAGCAATAGGTGCCATCACAGCTTCGCTGCTTGGCCACTAAAAAATGCTACAACAATTATAATATATTGATTAAATAGATTTTGTCTGAATGTGTGCTGCGATAATATCACACGGCACATCTAAATCAGGTCACATGCTTAAGGAGAAGTGCAGCGATGTGCTGGAAATTCAGCTTTTTGTCAGTGAAAGTCAGGAAAAGTCCTTAAATTTGGCGTAGATTGGGAACCCTGCATTTTTAATAAAACAAATGTTGTATTTGACTTTTACTTCTTTCATTTGACACCAAGATACTGTAAAATTGCTTATTTTCCACTTTCTTTTGATTCAAACCAAAGCTCTTTATTTTTATTCGATTTACTTCCCTTCAGTCAGTCTTCCATTATGGCTGTAATCCTTTCTATCAGCAGCGATCTGCCCCCCGTTTGTCCCCCTGTAGCTTTTACAGCTTTTATTCCCCTGCTGGTTATTTAACAAATGATCAATGTTCGTATCACCTTCCATCTGTCATGAATCATATATTCTTAATTCTGAGCCATTCACCTGTGCCGTACTCCTCTTTTTCTGGCTCATTGTATTCCTGCAGCTGACTGACTGATAAGCACATTGTTCTAGAAGCTTTCTTTCGTTCTGTCTTCTTAATTAACCCTCAGGGCAGCGACAGACACAGTGCTAGCCGAGCCAATGGAGAGATCCCAACCTGTCTTTGCACACATTTTTTTTTCATGTGGCAGAGGCGTTTTAAGTCAAATTGAAATAAAAAAATAGACTCTTTACTTTCCTGATGCATATTACGAGCCCTAGAGGAATTCTTCATCTACCATTTATTTTTCAATTATTCTGCGTTTTAGGATTTTTTTTCTTTTATGACTTTTTTTTTTTGTAACATAAAACAAGAGTTAAAAGTAATATCTTTGTCCAATATGGGAAACTGTCCAAAGTTGCTTTAAGCACCCATAATTAATAAATAAAAGAATGTAATCCCATAACTGAACGGCAATATTTTGGCTAAATTTTGTGAAAAAAAAAAAAAAAAACGAGTAATGTCTTTGTCCATATAATGCAATATGGGAAGTTGTTCAAGTTATTCCTTTAAAAACACCCATGGTTATGAGATAAAATAATGCAATCTCATAATTGAACAGTAATATTTTGGCTAAATATATTTCACTTGACATTTATACTCACAGTGGATATTCAGACTTGCATTCTTACTGAAGCTGTCATTAAATGTTTAAATCAATTAATTAAGCAGCCAATCAACCAACAAACAATTATCCAACCAACCATCCAATCAGCCAACCAACCAACCAACTAACCAAAAATCAGCCAACCAACAAACCAACCAACCAACTAACCAAAAATCAGGCAAACAACAAACCAACCAACAATTAGCCAACCAACCAACCAATCAGCCAGCCATTGACCAACAATCAGCCAATCAAACTATTCAACCAACTAACAATCAGCTAACCAATCAACCAACCAGCCAAATGACAGATTGATCGACCGCTTAACCAACCAACCAACCAACCAATCAGCCAACCAGCCAGCCAACCAATCAATTAGCCAGCCAACCAACCAACAGTTCAGCCAACCAACCAACCAACAGACCAACCAATCAACAATCAGACATACTGTGAAAATTTCCTTGCTCTGTTAAACATAATTTGGGAAATATTTAAAAAAGACAAAAAATAATTCCAAGCGGGGCTAATAATTCTGATATCAACTGTACATGTGTCATCAACAATGATTGCTGTGCAGGAAGTGATTGCTATAAAATATGTTTTAAGTATTCTAACCCACCCCTTTAACACGCTTGTAGTTTGGCTTCAAAACACTGTGTTTGTTTTGCAAGGATTAAGAATCTTCAAGTTTTCATCCACTTGCATTACATGGCTCACAGAGATGGGTTATTTAATAATTTCAAAAAAAGTCAGCCCATATATAACACTATTCTAGTGGTTTTTATTTTTTTGGATATTTTATTAAATTAAACATAACATTACCTTTGCCTTTAACATGTTGATGTACTTCCAACTGTAACAAAATATTTGTTAGGGGCGGGGCTTTTTTTTTTTGCCTATCAATCCCTCATAGCAAATTAACTGTAAGGGGGCGTTGTTAAGAATATTGTGGTTAAAACTGTCAAACTGATGTCAACACAGAAGGATCACCACTACAAATGCAGTATTCAGCAAATATTCAGATTTTAATTGAAGATAACATAACTAATTTATTTTAAGTAGATTAACTTATATTAATTATTCACCTAAATAAAAACAATGTGTTGATTTCACACAGACTTTAAGTCTGGCTCTGTTGTGGTATAAAAGAACCTTACTTGTACTCCATTTAGTCCCCAATAGACTTGAATTCAACCTGAAATCTGTCCAGTATAAAGGTAAAATGGGTACCATGTATTATTTCATGCTTACTTCAAAAATTATAATTTCAAAGTTTTTTACCTGTCCACTGGAGATAATTTCCTTTTTCTTCTTTGTTTCTGTCCGATCATAAAGGTTCGAGAGTCTGCTTTATATTTATATCAGATTGTTTGTGCCAGTTTTGACAAGCATTTGTCAAAATAAACCCATGTGACTGTCACTATTTTGAAGTGATATATTTGTTGTTTGACAGCTTACAGAGAATACGCAAGGGTAAAATAATGCGTCTTGACAGTTTTTTGGCAGTGCATCAGTTGTAAAAGTGCAGTGGAGGAAGTAATACTGAACGTTCACTTTGTTTTAACTAGCAGGATTCATGGCTCAGTGGACTGTCTGTCAGAGCTGTCCTCGTCTCGGATGAACTATTCCTTCACAGGTGAGCCATTCCGCTTGTCTGTTGTCTGATTCCCTTTTCCCTGTCAAAGCTTTGTAAGACTGAACACAGTTTAGTCATTCTTTTTCCACACAAAACTGTCAATTTTCAGGAATTTGGTCATTTAATTAAGCAGATGTACAGTGGAAGTCAGAATTATTAACCACCCCCCCCCCCCCCCCCATGTTTATTTTTTCCCCAATTTCTGTTTAACCGAAGATTTTTTCAACACATTTCTAAACATAATAGTTTTAATAACTCATCTCTAATTACTGATTTATTTTATCTTTGCCAGGATGACAGTAAATAATATTTTTCAAGACACTTCTATACAGCTTACAGTGACATTTAAAGGCTTAACTAAGTTAATTAGGGTAACTAGGCAGGTTAGGGTAATTAGGCAAGTTATTGTATAACGATGGTTTGTTCTGTTGACAATCGAAAAAAACATAAATGTTGTTTAAAAAATTAAAAACTTTTTATTTTATTCCTTTTTTTTATTTTATTTTTTTATTCTAGCCGAAATACAGCAAATAAGACTTTCCCCAGAAGAAAAAATATTATCAGACATACTGTGAAAATTACCTTGCTCTGTTAAACATAGTTTGGGAAATATTTAAAAAAGAAAAAAAATCAAGGGGCTAGGGTCTAATAATTCTGACTTCAACTGTATATGTTTGTTATAGGTATTCGCCGCACTTTCAGCACCTCCTCAGCCATTGCCACACAGAGAGAACCAAGTCGCAAAGCTCAAGCAAGCAGGTGAGAATAATGTTAAATGACTAAATTATATAAATGTATATTTTTACATTTCTAGCCACTCTTTATGTTAAGGTACACCTATTACTATTAATAAACTATTGACTAAAACGTTTAGCTCAATAAACTACTAAACAGCTGTTTAATAATAGTTAGTAATTAGAGATGTGATCAGGCAATAGGGATGTAGTATAAGATCATATTTTATAGGTATAAATATCCTAATAATAGGTAATAGTCCAGTAGGTAATAATAGGCCAGTAAAACTGGGAGTTGGTACTTCATCCAAAGTGTTACCAAACTTTTTTTGAGTCACTAAAGACTCACTAAAACAAACAAAAAAGTTTTAATTAAGCCAAACACCATGTTTATTTAATAATCTGTTAATTAGTTAGAATAGTTAGCTGATTCCGGCATTTATTATTTCCCTTAGGGCTGTTGATATAATCATTCCATATCGATTTCTGTTGTTGAAATATAAATGTTTATATAAAAAAACAAGTTTATCTAAACATAATAAAAATATTGAATATACAATATAATGTGGGCCCCAGGACCACGAAACCAAAGTTAGGTGGCGTGGGTATATTTTTGGCAATAGCACACATTGTACAATGCTCAGCACAATTGAGTACACCCCGTTTATTTATTTTTTATCCATTTCTCAGTTAATATAGGCAATCTATTTTGGTGCATTTAAACAAAACATATTTATTTAACAGATATAGTTATTAAAATAATGTTTTAGTGACCAAACATATTTAGAAATTAAAAGATAAGACAATTATCATTATCAATTATCATATAATAATTTTTCAATTTATAATTTTTTTTTTGATTCTCTTAATTTTTCCTTATTTTTTAATTTGTATTTAATATTATTCTATAACATCAATTTGGCTGTACTAGTTTTTGGACCGTTACCATAAGTTATTTTGTTAGATAAGCTCCAGATTTGGCTTCAGTATTGACTTAGCCAATGTACTTGCACAAATATAATATTGTGTAGCTTCCTATTAAAAATATGAATTTAAAAGATTTGTGAGGAGTGTACTTATGTACAATGAAGCTGGGAAATATTCATAGCGCTTCACTTTTTCCACATTTTTTAATGTAAAAGTCTTATTTCAAAATGGATTAAATTAATTTATTTTTTAGAAATTGTTGCCAATTTATTAAAAATAAAAAACCTGAAAAACCACATGTACATAAGTATTCACAGCCTTTGCTCAATACTTTGTTCATACTTACATTCATAATACATTCATAATACTTCAATTAAAGCCTCAAGTCTTTTTGAATATGATGCCACAAGCTTGGCACACCTGTCTTTGGGAATTTTTGCTCATTTCTCTTTGCAGTACCTCTCAAGCTCTATCAGGTTGGATGGAAAGCGACGATGTACAGCCATTTTCAGATCTCTCCAGAGATGTTCAGTAGGATTTAGGTCAGGGCTCTGGCTCGGCCACTCAAGGACATTCACCGAGTTGTTGTGAAGCCACTCCATTGATATTTTGGCGGTGTGCTTTGGGTCATTGCCCTGCAGGAAGATAAACTGTCGCCCCAGTCTGAGGTCAAGAGCACGAAGTAGGTTTTCATTTAGGATGTCTCTGTCCATTGTTGCATTCATCTTTCCCTCTATCCTGATTAGTCTTCCAGTTCCTGCTGCTGAAAAACATCCCCACAGCATGATGCTGCCACCACCATGCTTCACTGTAGGGATGGTATTAGCCTGGTGATGAGTGGTGCCTGGTTTTCTCTAAATGTAACGCCTCTCATTCACTCCAAAGAGTTAAATTTTTGTCTCATCAGACCAGAGAAGTTTGTTTCTTATGGTCTGAGAGTCCTTCAAATGCCTTGGCAAATGTCTGGCAAATTCCAGGCGGGGAGTGGCTTCCGTCTGGCCACTCTACCATACAGGCCTGATTGGTGGATTGCTGCTCAGTTTGTTGTCCTTCTGTAAGGTTCTCCTCTCTCCACAGAAGAATGCTGGAGCTCAGACAGAGTGACCATCAGGTTATTGATCACCTCCCTGACTAAGGCCCTTCTCCCCCGATCACTCAGCTTAGATGGCCGGCCAGCTCTAGGATGAGTCCTGGTGGTTCCAAACATCTTCCAATAAAGGATTATGGAGCCCACTGTGCTCATTGGAACTTTCAGAGCAGCAGAAACGATTCTGTAGCCTTCCCCAGTCTCGTGACTCGAGAAAATCCTGTCTCGCAGGTCTACAGACAATTCCTTTGTCTTCATGCTTGGGGCGAAAGACTAATCGAACCGTCTAGTAGCTGGTTCCATTTTGTGCTTTGACATGCACTGTCAAACCTGGGACCTTATATAGACAGGTGCATGCCTTTTCAAATCATGTCCAATCAACTGAATTTACCGTAGGTGAACTCCAATTAAGCTGCTGAAACATCTCAAGAATGATCAGTGGAAACAGAATGTACCTGAGCTCAACTTAGAGCTTCACGGCAAAGGCTGTGAATACTTATGTACATGTGACTTTTCAGCTTTTTTATTTTTAAAATTTCAAAAAATCTTCTTTCACATTGTAATTATGGGGTATTGTGTGGAGAACTTTAAGGGAAATAAATGAATTTAATTCATTTTGGAATAAAGCTGTAACATAAAAAATGTAGAAAAAGTGAAGCACTATGAATACTTTCCGGATACACTGGGTGCTAAGTTTGTGATAATTGCACCCGTGATACTTTATTGATATAGCCAAGTATCCATATTTATTTAAAGGTACAAAAGATATGAATTAATTCATCAGCTTTGCACTACTACCGTTTACCACTTAGACAGTACAGGAGGTGGCACTTCTTGTAGTGTCGGGTCGAACATCTATCAATGTTACAATTCCACAAAATATCTGTTCTGTTAATAAAATACATCTTATAATTTTTTTTGTGCATTGCCCCCCTTCGTTTACAAATATCATGATATTTTGTGGATTGTTTTCTTGTGATATATATTCTTGTGATATATCAGAGGCAAAATATAATGATAGTATCGTATCGTATTATTGTACCTGAATATCTGACTCTACTTATTTCACTTTTATCTTTGCCCTCTATTATTTATTTACGCTTGCAATATGTTTGATTCACTCCTCTACACAGTTATTCCAGTCAAAGTTAATGATTTAATTCCAAACAGAGCTATTCAAGTCATCTGCCAAAATAGTATTTCACTTTAGAAGTTGCTCCTAACTGCATACATTTAATCAATTCTAAAATGCATTTAATTCACTTATAAGCATCCCTACAGAAAACAATATTGCTTACTTCTGAATTGATGAAATTTATTAGTACTATTTTTCCTGTTGATCTCTGTGGATCTGATCTGTAGTATAGGAAATAACAGCAGCTTGACTGGTATAGCTTTCGCGTGTTATGTGCATGACACCATTAAAAGAACACTGAATTGGACAATTTAGTCATTTTCAGTCTCCAATATTTCATATTAGTATCAATAGGGTACACTTAAAAAATGCTAGATTATTTAAACCCAAATTGGGTAAAATATAAACCAACCCAAACATTGGGTTAAACTTGGTCCTATTAATTTAATTAAAAAAAGTTACCTCAGCAGTTGGGTTAGTCTCTATTACACCCAGTATTTTTTTTAGAGTGTATATGCATGGGGACTTTTAATTTTGAACAAGCCCACTTATGGACTTCTGGTCATGCCTTTTTAAACTCACCACAATTAGGAGCTGGTTTAAAATCAATCATCTTCACTGCCTGATTGAGATTCGATACAAAATGGGTTTAAATTATTTAGTTTCATAACTTTAAAATGTGGAAATTAATTTTACCGCAGTATTTTCAAGTGATTTTCTACGCTCAGCTGCAAATCCTGATGGAGTTTGAATTTAAACTGCATTCATGTCATTTTACGCTAATACGCTTTAAACAAATAAATGAATGCTTAAGTTTATTTAAAGAACTATATTTTGATTAAATCACATTAGCGGTGCTGTAAAAGGAATCTTGTCAAATTAAAAATAGTCACATCAACCTGGAAGTGTATCGGTGGCTGACAACACATTCCACATTCCATTCTATTTTTTCCATACCATACTTTTAGTATCCCATTGTCAAATACTCTTTGCCTTCTGTTGTCGTCCCTCAGGAACCGTTCCAATAATTTGCGTCGCCGCTGGAGCACAGTCAGCGCTGGCTGGGGTGCATCAAGGGCAAACAGCAGCGCTGGCCCAGGGCCTATTCGAGTGGGTGGCACCACCAGTTGTCCTGGCTCAGATGGCACTGTCAAACTCCACCTGGGCATGCAGGTCTTGCTAATTAGCGCCAATGAGATGGCCACCATCCGCTACATTGGCACAGCTGAATTTGCCCCTGGCCTCTGGCTGGGCCTTGAGCTGCGAAGCCCGAAAGGAAAAAACGACGGTTCTGTGGGCAGCCGACGCTACTTCAGCTGCCGACCTGGCCACGGGGTTCTGGTGCGACCCAGCAGGGTCACATACCGCGGTATCAACGGAGCCAAGCTGGTGGATGAAGGCAGCTGAGACCACCACACTCCAAAAACATGGGCTTCCCGTCTCTCCACCCATCTGGCTTTTATTTCCTGGGATTTGTTTTCACATTTCGGCCAAACTGAGCAGACTTTTTTTAGTCTTTCTCTCTAGCTGCACTAAGATTGAGATGTTTATAGCTGATAAACAGTTTAATATATTTTCCCGAACTAACTAAATGTTATGTTTGAGATGTATTGCATTTTAATTCTTCTGAGGTTTGACTTCAGATCCATCTGTTGAAGTAAACAGCAAACTCTGAGCACTTTAATAAAAGTATGTGGGCGAGGACAATGACTTGAACAGCAGGATTTAAGAAGTTCAGACAATTTAATAACTTCAATAACTGTGACTATATCAGCTCCTCAAATCCCCTCAGAAGAGAGCTCGAAAGGATAAAGCGTAGCTTCGACTCGTTTAGACAGGTGTAAGTCTCTTCAGAAAATGGCACTTATGTTCAGAAACTTTTCATCTTATTGCCAGAGAAGTTACAAATAAATAATAAGCACTTTAAAATCATTGTAATCTAAGATCTAACCAGCTGAGATTGTACTTGATTGTTCCACACTGTTGCAGTTGTTACTGCTAAAAGGCATATGGTGCATTGAAGTCATGTAGACTAAATCATATTTACATGTTTGTTGCACCTAATATTCGTTTTTGACGAATGGGAAATTTGAATATTTGCTTTTGTCAGTGAGAAACATGGCAGATTCAGTGATTTATGATTATATTAGAATTATATATACAGTTGAAGTCAAAATTATTAGCTCTCCTGTGAAATACTTAATAGAGAGATTTGTTTTTGTCACATTTTTAAACATAATATTTTCTCAAACTAATTTCTAATAACTAATTTATTATATCCATTTCAAGATGGTGCCAGGATGTTTGCCGGTTTAATCGGCTGGTCCTTGTTCCTTGTTACCAGTTTCATCTCGTGCATTGTTCTCTCCACTCTCATCTAAAAAATCTGATGAGCGTATTGCACGCTGGTTATGCCGCATGTTTTTGTCGTTGTACTCTGTGCGCTGTTAAGTCAGTCGCGTCTTTATCATTCTCCAATCAAACGATAGCTAAGGCGGAGTTTCCATTGAGTTGACTGCAGTGTTTGTGTTGTCAAGACAACTACAGAGACTTTTGAAGATAGAGGAAAGACTAGTGGTTACTGTTTTTTCACATGACTTCACAAATTTTGAATATCACAATATTATTAAATATTAAAATGATATCAATATCAATAGCAACACTCACGCACAATATGCAGCTGATTTAGTCATTACCTTGCAACACAATTTTTTTATTTCACTAGGCAATGACTGAATCTGCTGCGTATTGTGTGCGAGTAAAGTCGTACAGCTCTGGATAACTCAAAACAGCAACCACTAGTCTCTCCTCCATTTTCAGAAGTCTCTAAAGTCATCTTGACAACACAAACACTGCTGTCACCTTAACAGAAACCCCACCTCTGCTTTCATTTGATTGGTCAATGAAAAAGACGTGACTAACGTAGCATGCTTTTTCCACTCAGAGTTGACTTTTTTTCATGTGCGAGTGCGCAACGGCAAAAACGTGAGGCACAGCAGGCGGTTAAAGCACGAGGTGCTCAGGGCACATAAGCAGTGCGCAGAAAAACGCTCACTGCCATTAGTAAACAATTCAAAAGATGTAACGCAAAAGGTGTGATCAGCCCCTATTCTCCCTCTACATACTTCCTTCAAGTTTTTATTCATTATCTTTTTTTGAACGAGGATTCTCAAGGCTATGTGTAGTGGGGTAAAAATATTGACCTTTAAATTGTTTTAAAAAAGAAAGAAATAAGACTAAGAATAAGATTATAAGAAATACAGTGAAAATGTAATTACTCCGTTAAACATTAATTGTGAAATATTTGAAAAAGAACACAAATTTACAAATAATAATAATAATAATAATAATAATATTAATAATTATTATTATTATTATTAATATTATTATTATATTAGCATATATAGATCAATAGATGGATATCATTCAGTTCAGAAGTTCTTATCTGCGACAGTGCGAACACACGTTAACGGTCACACACCTCCATCAAGTGTGCATTTATACTGAAAAAAACAATGAAAATGTAGTGCATTGGGATGTAAAAACATGCTGTGTGTGAAATGACCGCTTAATTAGGTTTTTTTGTTGTTGTTTTGCTCTTGCTTGAGAGATTCATTATAGAAATTTTTGTCATTTTTATCTGTGATCAAAGATGCATTAAAGTTTATGAAAGCATTTTTTTGACAATTTTGAGCTAAATTTGACAAACTATAAATCATTATTATTATTATTATTATTATTATTATTATTATTATTATTATTATTATCATATATAGATCAGAAGGTGGAATTCGTGAAATTATGACATTCTTACCTGTGACAGATTGAACATGTTAACGGTCACACCTCCATCAAGTGTGCATTTACACTGAAAAAAAAAGTTGTTATTGTAGTGCATTGCTATGAAAAAAAAACATGTTGTTTGTGAAATGAACTCTTAATCAGTTATTTGTTTTTCTCTTGATTGAGAGATTCCTTATTTAAACTTTAGTCACTTTTATCAATGATCAAAGATGTATTAAAGTCTGTTAAAGCTAATAATTTTGACAAACTATAAATCATTATTATTATTATTATCATTATATGTAGATCAGTAGTTGGAATTCATGGAATTATGACATTCTTATCTGCGACAGCCTGAATACACGTTAACAGCCACACACATCCATCAAGTGTGCGTTTACATTAAAAAAACATTGTAAATGTAGTGCATTACTATAAAAAAAACATGGTTTATGTGAAATGAACCCTTAATCAGTTGTTTGTGTTCCTCTTGACTAAGAGATTCCTTATAGAAACTTTAGTCACTTTTATTATTAATCAAATTGTAATCAAAAGTCTATGAAAGATTATACCCAGACCAAACCATGAAGTCTAAATCAAGCTACCATTAGTACTTTGAGCATATATCACAGACATTTTTGTGACTTTTGTTTTCGATGATGTAGAGTCTTTAATAGCAGATCAAACAATTGTTAAGAACATTGAATTTAGAAGTTATTTATATTAGATAATGAAATACTGGATGAGAGTCTGAAAATTATTGCTTATCATTTGTGGGTGTTTGTTCGTATTTATTAGTTTTTTTTTTTTTGTTTGTTTTTTTAATTGAAGGATTTTTTGGATTGATTTATTTTGTTATTCACAGTTACGTAGCAAGCTTTTTAATTCTGCAATGTCTAGAGTTTAAATGCAGGAATCAGAGAAGAATGATTCCTTGATGATCATTTTGCACTAATGATGAAATGAATGAAAAGACATTGTTTTGGAACATTTCAGACATTCATATCAGAAACTCTGGAAGGAGAAATACTTGGGGGGTGAAAAATTACAACGAGCTAACGTTTTGTCAGAAAGACTATAACTGAAAAGGGTTATAAAATGAGACAATTTCCAATACAAGTTGGAGACTTATTGCACATTTCAGCTGGTTTCCACAGGGGTGTTTTGTACTATCTGTAAATGATCTGCTTAGCAGTGTGTTTGGGTGTATATTTTGTGTGAATTTAAATGTAATCTTGTAGCAGTGACATGCAGATCTTTGAATTACTCAGTGTAATTTGCAAGGAATGTCCGCTGATTACAATAAAAAGGTTATAATATATTTCTTTCTTTCTTTCTTTCTTTCTTTCTTTCTTTCTTTCTTTTCGTTTGTTTCCTTCTCCCTCCCTCCTTTCCTTAGTTTACACTACTTTAGTTTCTTAATCGGTGGTCACACTGCACTTTTCTCTCTATAGACTTCCGTTCGTACGTATGTGATTGTGGCAGACTGGAAATGCAAGCTGTAGACTTTCTGTAGACTTTGTGTGATTCAAACGTTTAGAGATGAAACTAAAGAAACAGTTGTTGTTTAATTTTATTGATGATTCCTAATATGAAATTTAATGATAAGATAGACAAGCAAATTTTGGAGAGTTTGATGTTTCCCTATTCAGCCAGTATGCCTGATCATACTGCCCGAGAGGTGTTTTAACGATGATCGCTGAGTGAAATGACTGAGTAGGGTCTGTCTGCTTACTGCAAGATGAGCGTAACATGAAGAGGCAATACTTGTAGTACGTTAGAGGCATGAATTTAAGTTATGGATACATGTCAAAACTATGTTGTTGGCAAGATGGCCCCGTACATCAGCTATTACAGTCTACACTTACTCCACACCTAAACCCAACCATCACAGTTATTAGCGTCTACACCTACAACAACCCTAAACCCAACCATCAGTTATTAACTTCTACACCTTCCCCAAACCTAAACCCAACCATCAGTTATTAACTTTTACACCTTCCCCAAACCTAAACCCAACCATCAGTCATTAACATCTACATCTTCCCCAACTCTAAACCAAACCATCGTCATAAACGTCTACACCTACCCCAAACCTAAACCCAACCATCAGTCATTAACTTCTACATCTTCCCCAACCCTAAACCCAACCATCATCGTCATTAATGTCTACACCTTCCCCAAACCTAAACTTAACCACCATCGTTATTAACATCTACACCTTCCTCAAACCTAAACCCAGCCATCAGTTATTAATGTCTACACCTACCCCACCCCTTTACCCAACCATCACAGTTATTAACGTCTACATCTTCCCCAACCCTAAACCCAACCATCAGTCATTAACTTCTACACCTTCCCCAAACCTAAACACAACCATCAGTTATTAACGTCTACACCTACCCAAACCTAAACCCAACCATCAGTCATTAACATCTACATCTTCCCCAACCCTAAACCCAACCATCATCATTAATGTCTACACCTACCCTAAACCTAAACCCAACCATCAGTCATTAATGTCTACATCTTCCACAACCCTAAACCCAACCATCATCGTCATTAACGTCTACACCTTCCCCAAACCTAAACTCAACCCACTATCGTTATTAACATCTACACCTTCCCCAAACCTAAACCCAGCCATCAGTTATTAATGTCTACACCTACCCCACCCCTTTACCCAACCATCACAATTATAAACGTCTACACCTTCCCCAAACCTAAACCCAGCCATCATAGTTATCAATGTCTACACCTACCCCAACCCTTAACTAAAGCATCAGATATTAATGTCTAACCCTTCCCCACCCCTTAACCCAATCACCAGTTATTAACGTCTACACTTTCCCCAAACCTAAACCCAACCACTACAGCTATTAACGTCTACACCTACCACAACGTAAACCCAACCATCAAAGTTAATATCTAAACTTTCCCCAACCCTTAACCCAAACATACACCTTCCCCAAACCTAAATCCAACCATCACAGTTATTAATGTCTATACCTTCCACAACCCTAAACCCAACCATCATCATTATTAACATCTACACCTTCACCAAAGCTAAACTTAACCACCACAGTTATTAATGTCTACACCTTCCGGAACCGTAAACCCAACCATCAGTTATTACCATCTACACCTTCCCCAACCCTAAACCCAACCATCACAGTTTCTAACGTAGTCGCAAACTGCGGAGGCTTTTCTACTTTATGTGATCGCCATTGTACAGTAATTAGCAAGCACAGGGGGTACGCCAAGTAGGCTAACTGTCATGACAAAATGGATGAAGAAGTTAGCGAGTGGAGTTGCATGGTGGAGTTGCTAAATGAATGACCATAATAGTACATCAAATGAATTTGTTGTGGATAATTTTGGAGAAAACTCATGAAAACATTTGGTGAAAATTGTTACTGGTAAGTCTTTCTGCCATCTTGCCAACAACATCTCATTGTGACATCTCGCATGGTTCAATTGGATCTCGAAAACTGCAAGTTACGCCTCTCTAACTTACTACAAGTTTTGCCCCTTCATGTTACACCCCGCTCTTGCAGTCTGCAGAAAGATACACTTGGGGTGACTTGCCTTAAAGGGACTTCCACTGTCTGAGCTGGGGTATTTGCATAAAATGATCTGATTAACCGATGGTTCTGTTGGCACTTGAAAAGTTGAGAAATTTCCAACTTCTGCAGCGAGCAACACTGCTGACTCTGCGCTGATGGACAAAGACTATAGAATACAAGTTATTTATAGTTTTGAATGGGGAAAACTGTAATGGTCAATATGGTGAATGAAGCCCTGCTTACTAGTACAAGAGCCAATTATAGATTGATATGAACTGGCATTTCTCCAGGACCAGATGATGTGCTTTTACAACTGTTTGGTGGTCAACAAACACACTGGAATCTCAATGAATACCTTCTTCACAAACATAAGAAATATGTCCAGATAAAGCTTGAAATCGGTACTTTTAAATAAGCCAAGTTCACTTGATGATAAAGTTTTTTCATTTTAGAATCTGTATGAAATAAAACATGAGGTACAGTCCATCTTGTCAAACGCACATCACATGACAGCAACTACTCAGACTCCCAAAAACATGTAACATAGAATGTAAAAGATATTGACTTAGTATCCGTGATGTCACCCATAAGTTTCTGAAGAACCCAAAAGAAGATACCAGTTGGCGTGGCCAACCATTGCCATTTTCTTCACATGTCATTGGACAGACCTTGGGATAACAAACAAGGGCAAAGAGGCGGAGCGTGAGCGGAGCTACTGACACTTTCTGACATTTTGCTTATAAAGGCTTTTCTATGGGAGAAACGCTTAATACTTCATTACCTGCGACTCGTTTGTGTTTTGACTACATCTGCTTGTTTATACACTATATCAATAAAGTGTTTAGACTTTTAAAAACACTATTGTAGTACACTGAGCCACTAAGCATTGTTTTTATGATGTTTTTTTCTACAGAAGGAAAACACAAATTACATTCAAACACTTCAAATATAGTCTGTTAGTAAATGCAAGGCTATTTATGAAATCCAGGCATGACACTGTATGACAGCGTTTCAGATGACTGTTTTAGAGCCTACAGCTAATCAATCTGTCAGATTCTGGAGTGCATTACAGGTCTAAAGAAAAATATAAATGATGAATGATCTTAAAACAAATACATTTATAGAGATGTATAAGTATATAATTTCACTCACCCTGGGAAATGGAGGCCATGTAAATGGTTTGTGAGCACAAGTCCACACAGCATGCCATATCATCTAATAATTGTAAGAAATAATTCCAAAAGACTGCGTAAAGCCACATAAAACCAAAAAAAAAAATACGATGTATATGCCAAGTTCAGCGGCTAATCAGCTGGAATCAGCTGAGGTGAAGTGACGCCGAGACCTAGCTGTCACTCAAGTGGCCACGCCCTTAATTATGCAGACTTGATAAAACCTAATATAAAGGAAACAAATGAGTTATGAAAAAAATCACCCCCTCACAGTTGTTATGAAGGATAATATTAGCTATATGAACCAAAATTGTTCTTTGTACCAGGCTGTAAACATCTTTTTTCTGCTTTTAAGTTGCCCATTTTAACTGTGGGCTCAACAGAAATTTGCTGTATATGGAGCCAGGACTAATGAAATTTCGATTAATTGCAGCTTTAGTTACTTCGGTATTGGCTTCCCGAGGGAGAGCGGGAGGTTGCCGCTTGGTGTAAACAGTCACTGTCATTTCTGGAGGAGATTTGCCATCAAGTTGTGACTTACTTAAGAAGAGCAGCGCGATCTGACGATCATTATCCTGAGCATGATAATGTGTAGAATGGCCATAAAGGAGGTTGGGGTCGTTATCTTATTCCCTTTGAGTGTGCATGCGCATTAGCTTGGGCAACCTGAAAAAAAATGCTGGTTTTGTTTTATTCGAACGTTTAAAAACAAGAGAATTTGATGTTTCAGTAGTGTTTTTAAAAGCACCGATTGACCCACCCACTTCCCTAAACCCAACCGACAATTTTAAAAAGCAATCCAGAAAAAGAAAAGCCCCCACCTAATTTTTACTACGTTTTCAGATTTTACCACAATCTCACCCTGTTATTTACTTATTTTATTTCTTTAGCTTTTTTTTTTTTTGTCTTACCTGCTTTCTGGAATCATTCTTCGCCTGGTCTTGAACCCTATCATTGTGATCAACTCCTCTCTGCATCTCAAGTTCGCCGATGAACAATGCAAGCTGGACAAACTGGTACCTGTGAGAAAGCCATCCATATGCAGGTAAGCGGTCAGCTGGTAAGCACAAAGAGGAACAGCATCATATCGCCCTGTAGTGTTCTTTTTAAAGATGAAATGCTGCCATATTTACTTCTAGCTACATAATTCGCGATCTTCAGAAACGTATACAGGGCTTCGTTTTCAGCCTATGTTGGTTATTGTGTAAAATCAAACTGGTTTAAAAAAAACAGCCTGAATTCATGCTGGCATTGAAGACACTTTCATCAAGTAGAAAGGTCAACTCTTTGAGTTATTGTACTTTGTCTCCTTTACATATGTTTTCAGTTTAAGTACCATCAACTAACCTGTGTGATGGGATGTTTAAAGTAACCAGCGGTTTCTGCTGAAAGGAGCACAGTCTATCGGAATATACAGTTGAAGTCAGAATTATTATTATAAATAAATAATTAATTAATTATTATTATTTTAATTTTTTTATATTTCCCAAATGATGTTTTAACAGAGCAAGGGAATTTCGACATTATATCTGATAATATTTTTTCTTCATGAGAAAGTCTTATTTTTTTGTTTTATTTTGCTAGAATAAAAGCAGTTTTTAATTTTTAAAAACTGATTTTAAGGTCAAAATTATTAGCCCCTTAAAGCTATATATTTTTTTGATCGTTTACAGAACAAACCATCATTATACAATAACTTGCCTAATTACCCCAACCTGCCTAGTTAACTTAATTAACCTAGTTAACTCTTTAAATGTCTCTTTAAGTGAATACTAGTGTCTTGAAAAAGATCTAGTCAAATATTATTTACTGTCATCATGGCAAAGATAAAATCAGTTATTAGAAATGAGTTTTAAAACTATTATGTTTAGAAATATGTTGAATAAATCTTTGCTCCGTTAAACAAAAATTGGGGGAAAAAATAAACAGGGGGGCGAATAATTCAGGGGGGCTAATAATTCTGACTTTAACTGTATGAGCTCTGTACTTTTGATCCAGTCTAATGTGACAGTGCAGATATAAAAACTAAGCTTTTAAACTAATTTTCTAATTGATTGCTGTGGTTGGATATGATCATATTTTGAACAGGTTAGGAAATATCACATTGCGATCATGGGCAGCCACCTGCTCCATGTTTACTCAATACAATAAATCCAAGCGAATGCTCAATGCACTCCACTGTCATATTTTAACAGCTTGAGATGATTTGTGACATGCTAAATTAGTATCTGTTTGAGAATTGGGTGGACTGCATATGGTCAGCATAAAAAGCTTTGGTTTGATGTGACATTCACACTGGCTCAAATCATTTAAATGGGCGTAATTTATGAGATGGATACATTCGCACAACTTTAGATGGGATCGATCAATAGGGTCCTGCTGTTTGTGCCAGATCCTGATCCTGCCATCTGCATGTCAGAGCAGAAATTAAGATTCATCAGAGCATTTGTCGATGTTCAATTACTCTGTGTTGTGGTTCTGTGACCTCCATGACCTTGACTGATAAGAGCGAAACCTATCAAAATGTTGCCCGAGGTCTAAGGTTTGACATACTGCAGAGTCAGGAATGGCCTTTTTCACCTCAGTGTTGTAAAAGTGTTATGTTGTTTATGTGGTCTTTATACTGTATCTGGCTGCACTTATCAGAGGACGGTTGCACCGAAGCAAGATAGGGGATTAAGCTTTTAGTTAGTTAGTAAGCTGGATAGTTAGATAGATCTCTATCTACCTCCAGACAATCTTGTCCGGAAATGTGTCTCACCTTACATTTATGCTAAACATAAAATATGTTGCTCCGGATACTTCTCATAGCATGTTTCAGATGCCAAATCCACTAGAGGGCACTGTGTGCATTTTTCTAAACTAACATGCATTTTGTTGTGTGTTTTACATGTTCTGCTTCAACACATCACTAGCTGCATTTCCACTGTCGGGCCAGTGCGAGCCAGGGAATTTATGGCCAATCCCCCGGGAGGTTGAGTAGTGAGGCCAAAATCATGTCACGTTTCCACTGTCGGGCTAGTAGCTCGCAGTGCGTCATGCAAACCCCACCCCAGAACGGCCCCCGAATCAAACATCACACAACCCGCCCACTTCAGCGGGAATCAGGCAGATAAAGCACACCATCACATCATCATGATTAAGACAACCGAAACAAACAAATGCACGTTACTGTACAGCATTACATTATATGTCTATACGAACAGGCCTGTGTATTTTCATTCATAATATTTGATTACTCACCAACCGACTGTTGGCATCGTGCATCGAGTGGTCTCGCTTCTAACAGAGGGTGTGACCAAGCACACCATCCATAATATAAAACCACATAAATTCTCCGGTAATAACTTGGTATGAAATGTATTTTAGAACATCCTCGTTTTGATAGACGCCGTCAAACATTCAGTCCAAATGCTCCGGAGAGACCTAAAGCATATTACTATTTCCCTAGGCTTTATGACACTTAATATGTAATTCCCCTTAGGATGTTGCTTATTATTCGCTGATCTTAAGTAAAGGAAAGTGTTTTTTGTTTAAGCACATAAGAGCAAGTAATAAAATATAGCCTATATTTCGTTGCGCTCAGCATCTATTCACTAATAAAGCTCTACATTTAAAATTTCATTTTTAAATTTTACCACATCATATGAAAACATAAACACTTGTTTGAGGACATAGAACACATTTTGTATTTGCTGTTTTCTCCGATGCCTTTATAAAAAGGTTGCTGCGCAGGACTGGGCGACAGAAAAGAAGGTAGCCTAGTTTCTGCTTTCACTCTGTTTGCACGATTTGGTTAATATCATCGTATCCAAATACTTTATAAATAATATTTCAAACCTAGTACAGTGTTTATTGTTTTTAGAAAATATCTAAAATCTCTTGTAAAATGAAAGTTTAATATGGTTTTAAAATATATTAAATTATGCATTGTCTATATACCCACATTGTTATAGCTAGCTTTTGTTTGTTAGATATTGGTTTATTTATATAATGTGATTTTATTATATCCGATATTTGTAATTCTTTAAATTATTTCAATATAGCTTAGGCTATTTTATCAAGATATGATACTATTGTTTTGAGCCTACAGAAGTGGACACTTAATTTGTAAAGTTTTATGTCTTTCTGTTGTATTCATATTGTATTATCTCCAAAATAAATAAAAAGAATGAAAGAAGCCGCTCGCGCCATCAACAGAGCTGTCAAGTGAGCGCTCTTCTGCCTGGTCTCACACTCACATACAGGGATCTGAACGCGCTTGCATCATGCACAAACACACCATTTAAACTTGACAAAAGCTCTCGACAACCTTTACTGGCTGCTGTGTCTTCAATATGGTGTAAAGATTATTATGCGTTATTGAAACATCAAGAGGACGCAACAAAGAAATATCACTTAGAAATTAAAACTTTATTTTATGCAACAGCCTTACATTTAAAAGGGAAACAAAAGGGTGATCATAAGAAAAAAGACCCTTGGCCAATAAGGCCAAACTTAAACTGACCAGCTTTATGTTTTCTTTCCCTTATTTATTTAGTTGTCTGGCACATGTACTCGTGTGCGATCGGAAAACTAGTGTAATGACGGCATGCCATCTTTACTAGACTCGGGCAAATTCCGTCTCTCCTTTCACTTCGCCCCGAAGCCACAGCTAGCCCTCTTTGGCCCAAGGTATTTGGCGGGCCGAAAAAGCCCAGCTGCTGGCCCCGAGAAAGCCCCACTTTTGCCCAATCAGGCCCCCGAAGTGACGGTGGAAACACGACTGGCCCTGGCTCACCCTGGCTTGCTCGCTTTAGGAGCGATAGTGGAAACGCGGCTAATTAGAAGGCGGGGCTTGTACCTTTTTTGTGGAGTAGGTACAGACATTAATAACTGATGAGTGCAGCGCCATCTTGCTGACAACATGATATGTGGGTCTCCATAACTTAACAAGTTATGTCTCTACTACGTTACACCCCTGTCTTGCAGTCCACAGACAGACCCTACTTAATTAGACCTTAATTGGCTACTGTCTGAGCTACTGTCGATTTGCATAAAGTGATCTAATTGGCTGACGTGTCCATTTGATAAGTTCTGCAGCAAGCAACGCCGTTAATGCAGCACGGATGGATCCACAATTCAGTTCAACAATGCTTGATGTCACCCATTCAAAGTGAATAGGGAGCGTTGACGCTGATGACGCGTTTGAATCAGGCATAAGGTCTCCTATAAAATGTTTACATGCATCCGAGGTTAAAAAAAAAAACTCTTTCATTTTATAGTTTAGAATATACATTTTTTATTTAATATAATATATTTTGCATTGTTTAGCCTCTAATTTGTTGTGAAATCTGGGTGCCTAAGGGTGCTTTCACACCTGCATTATTTAGTTCGGCTGAATAGAGTTCGTTTTCTCTCTTGATGCGGTTTGTTTGGGCAGGTGTGAATTTAGCAATCGCACTCGTGTGCGCACCAAAAGCGGACCAAAAAAGCATACCGAGACCTACCTGAAGACGTGGTCCCGGTACGCTTTCAAATGAACCCTGGAGCAGTTCGTTTGTGGTGAGAACATGATCCGAACTAAAACAGACCCAACCGCAAAAAGTACTGCGCCTTTTGGACTAATCCAGCTGCCGTAATCCGATGTTGATAATACTTGTTGACAGCACTTTACCAACAGTTTTAAACAGAGAGAGAGAGAGGGAAAAACATTACCTGATGGATCGTTGATAGTATTTCCGGAAGATGACCATGTTTAGCTAAATTAATTCACGCCTCCTCCTAAAGCCTGCGCTTCATTCTTGAAATGCATAGTTTGTCTAAAGTGAGGTTTACAAACTATATAGTATAGTATGACCAGGGAAACAATCAGTCAGTGCAGAGACATTTTGTGTCTGCTGGTTTATTTACCTACGAGAGTTCCATTGGGATTTTCCCGTAGTGTTAAATTTGACCAATCCAAAAGCAGTTTAGGAAATACGTTCAGTAACATCTGGCCAATGAGTGATGTGGATTTTGTCACATGACTGCATTTTGGTTCTTTACAACTGGTTCGAACCAAAGCGATCAGTGTGGTGTGAAAAGGATCCAAAACGGCAGAGAAATGCTACAATGTATCACTTGTTGTCCTTGGTCCGGACCAAATGAACCTAACCAGAGGTGTGAAAGCACCCTTATACATCCTGAAAAGTGAGGTCAAAGCTTATCAGAAGCCTCCTGGTAACTACATTCCAATTCCCTGGGAACTTTGTTCATCTTTGGAATAACATGTCTTGGAATGTTGTGACTGACCAGTCATTCATTCATTTTCTTTTCGGCTTAGTCCCTTTATTGAACCGCTAACTTATGCAGCATGTGTTTTTTACGCAGCAGATACCCTTCCAGCCACAACACAGCACTGGGAAACACCCATACACTCTTGCTTTCACACCCACACATACACTACGGCCAATTTAGCTTATTCAATTCACCTATATGTCTTTGGATTGTGGGGGAAACCGGACCACCCAAAGGAATTCCATGCGAACACGGGGAGAACATGCAAACTCCACACAGAAATGCCAACTGACCGAGCTGGGGCTTGAACCAGCAACCTTCTTTCTGTGAAACGACAGAGCTACCCACTGTGCCACCGTCATCATGACTGACCAATCAGAATCAAGTATTCCTGACAACTAACTAAAAACCCATCTCCTCCGGAATCACCAGAAGCCCTGTTAACAAAACCAAGACTTCCACTTCTGCAATTCTGAGTGTACCTCAAACTGGTGAGTTGGCTTGACAAACCACCTGTAGAAAACACACTCTTTCATCTCTCTACCATCTTAACTGACACTTACATGTGACAACTGACACTTACATCTTAACTATCCTACAATGACTTCAGATAGATGTAAGTCATTTCCAGTCATTTGAATTTACCGCATATAAACACATTTTTTCTCAGGTAAAATAGCAAAACAAAACAATAGGTCTTTTATTTGTGTTTCCTAACAAAGAATGTTAAAATCTGCCAGCTTCCTGCTTTTAATGTGCTTGTTTTCGATTAGCTTGGGAACAGTTCATGCAGAATCTTTTTGTTTTTAACACTACCTAAGTAGGGGAAAGTTCAGAGCTAATAACTAAATTAAATGGAAAGCCTGGTCAATTAATTATTGCTTGCACTCAAATGTCATGATTAATTCAAAAGCATGGTTGAAACTTTATGTTGTGTGCTTATATGTTATCTTTCTGCTTAATCTTAATACACATCTGGCAATTAAGAGCAAGTCCAAACTTATTAAATAGTCATTTATTAATTTCTCAGATCTCATCATTGAATGTCAAATTACAGAGATTAACAGATACATGATACAATAAGGTTTTACAACATTTGTACAAGTGTGGTCACTTTATCATTGCGAGGAACAAAACAAAATCCTAATGAATAGTAATGAAAAATAAATTATAATAACATTAAAAATCATTCTTTTACAATTTCAAGCAAATTCACTCCAGCTTCCAAACCCTTGCCTTAATAAAAATGTTCAAAATAATAATAAAATAAAATAAACATGTCATATATATAGTAAACAAAATGTATAGATAACATTGTAAAGAAGTCAAGAGGGATTTTTTTAAACATATAATTATTTAATAGTATTAATAAAGAACTTTCCATGAAGGTTTAAAATAAACAAAACTAAAATAAAATATTAAGGTAAACAATTTTTTTTTTGACAGTGAAACCACTATTTAACAAAACATAGTGTAAAAAAATTGCCACAAGATATTCCTTTGTAAAACCCTCACTATCAAAGACATTACAGCATTTCTTTCTGCTTTAATAATAAAAAAAGAACGTACAACATTTGCATTTTCAAATAGCAGCTTGACAGAACTGAACATTAAGCAATATGACTGAAACAGTGACTTTTTATACTTTAAATCAACAAATTATATGTGAAAGCTGGAATCAGTGAATCATGAAGGATAGTTGATGTTGTGCACGTATAGGTGTAAGGCTCTTATGTGCACAGCATTTATTTTTGTTATCATTACATATTTTTAAAATGGCAAACAGAAAACTAAAATTATTTGTCTAAAGTTTCGTATAGGATAAACTCAAATTGGTTTCATGTGACTCTTGTCAAAATCCCCCAAATGCGTTAAATTATATACAGTTGAAGTCAGAATTATTAGCCCCCTTTGAATATTTTTTTTTTCTTTTTTAAATATTTCCCAAAATGATTTTTAACAGAGCAAGGACATTTTCACAGTATGTCTGATAATATTTTTTCTTCTGGAGAAAGTCTTGTTTGTTTTATTTCGGCTAAAATAAAAGCAGTTTTTATTTTTTTAAAAACCATTTTAAGGTCAAAATTATTAGCCCCTTTAAGCAATTTTTTTTTCCGATAGTCTACAGAAAAAAAAAAAACATCATTATACAATAACTTGCCTAATTACCCTATCCTGCCTAGTTAACCTAATTAACCTAGTTAAGCCTTTAAATGTCACTTTAAGCTGTATAGAAGTGTCTTGAAAAATATCTAGTCAAATATTATTTACTGTCATCATGGCGAAGATAAAATAAATCAGTTATTAGAAATGATTATTAAAACTATTATGTTTAGAAATGTGTTGAAAAAAATCCTCTCTCCCTTAAACAGAAATTGGGGAACAAATAAACAGGGGGGCTGATAACTGGACTTCAACTGTATGTGAAGCCAACATTCAAACTATTTAAAAACCTTTTACTGACATTTCAGAATTAGTTTATGGTTACCAAAAATATGCAGAATTTAGCATTAAGGCTGATTTATACATCTGCGTCAAGCATATGCTCCGACACAGCCTTCACGCAGTCGCATAGCCCTCGCTCTCAAAAAATATAGCTACACATTGCAAGGACGCACAAGCTCTGTGATTAGTTGTCTTGGTAGCTGTGATTAGTGTGCGTGGGACCGAGAGCCGTGTGAAACGGTGGAGCGAGTGTTTACAAGTGTACAAGTTCCGTAAAAGAGCTTCAAATGGAAACTTTGTTTTGTGTTTATCTTATAATTAATGTTGTTGCACTTCCGCCTGTTCCTGCCTCTGAATGAGCGTGTTTTAGCTATTTGTACATTAAGGTAGCAGAAAAATCTAACATGATAACCTACTGCCTGCTAGTGTTTCAGAAGTGTTATTGCAGAGCAATACAAACAGCATGCAAAAGTATAAATGCACGATTATGCACAAGGCAAGCGCTGTGGGTCACGCTGATCACTCAACGCAGAAGTATAAATGAGGCTTTATGTGGGTGTTTTAAAGGGATAAATTACTTTTAGTACAGCACAATGCATAGAACTTAATTTGGTGATATCTTAACTAGCTTAACCTACCAAAACTCTTCAACCAAATAATTTCACCAAAGAGACCATGCTGGGGTGCGTTTCCCAAACAACGACTAACTTGCGGCTGAATTATCTTAGTACGATGCATCGTTTGGGAAAAGGACGATATAGTGACGAGTGTTTCCCGAAACCTGTAGTTTCTCTGTGGCAGATTTATCATTTGAACCACGTTAGTTATAATGTAAAACGCGCATAATGATGCTCTAACGGGGTGGTGGCAACTTCTTTAATGAACCCATTAATTTCTTTGTGCAAATTATAATGTTTTACATGCACACACATTAAAAAAAAATCCAATATTAGTTTTGCCAAAAACGTGCGCTCGCTTTCCATATTAATTGGAATATAAGTAAATGGCACATATAGGGTCTGTGTTTCCTTTACAAACATTATTGAGAACATTACATATTATATTCTAAAACATAAAATCACTTACAAAAGCTAACACATAATCTAATCTCATATATAAATCATATAAATAAATAAACAATGAGGCTGTTTATAAAGAAATTATGTTGAATGTTTATTATTTATTAGGAAATGAAAAAAATCCTATTTTAATAATAATATTAATGATTATTATTATTATTATTATTATTATTATTATTATTATTAATTTACTATTAAGTAGGATGTTGTTTATTTTATTAAAATTTTTTGATAAGTCTACTTTTCACAGTTTGACATGTAAACCACTGCAGACATGTGCTAACCAACAGGCCCGTGTCATATACAGTACAGATACTTAATAAATAACCAACTATAAATTAAAAGCATTAACGTATGCTATGTTTTTTGTTTTCACAAGCATTGGAGACGTAATAAAAATTGCGCTTTTAAATAATAGGTCACCTATAGCTTTCGTCATGAGCCACGGCTGTGTTCAAAATGACATTCGAAGAGCACAATTGTAAACATGAAGATCAATAAAACTGAACTGTAAAAATACTTTGAAAGCAAATTACACCTTAAAGAGATAGCTTCAATGCCTTTTTTTTTTAAAAATCATTCCAAGTTTAAATGACAGTATGTTCTAAATGAATAGGACATAGGGGGGATAAGTGGGAATAGAACACAGCCAGGAACTATGTTTCTAACTACAGCTCCAGAGGTGGAGTTGCAAGCATAGAAGTTTGCGAAAGTTCATTGGAATGATGGTTTTGGGAAACACCAATTCAACAAATGTTTGTAACGACACAACTTGTGACCTTAGTTGGCTAACGATGGTTTTCAGAAACGCACCCCTGGTTGATAACCTTCACCAGCTAAAGACTGATTTATACTTCTGCGTCAATGCGCATGTGTATCGTCCGGCACAGCCTTTGTGCGGTCACATACCCCTCGTCGTGGCTAACGGCAATGCTGACATGCACCTCTCAAAAAGTGTAAAGGCTGATTTATACTTCTGCATCAAGCACACGCGTATTGTCCGGCGCAGCCTTTGCACGGTTGCATAGCCCTCACTATGACTGACGCTGACACACACCCCTAAAACAATGTAACTACATGTTGCAACGACGCTGATGCGCAAGCTCGATGCAGAGGTATAAATCAGCATTGACTACACATTGTCGTGATGCTTAGCACAAGCTCTGTGATTGGTCAGTTTGATAGCAGTGATGAGCGTGGGTGGCGCGGAGAGCAACAAGCCGATTGGAGCGAGTGTTTAACTACTGTGGAGTCCAGTGGAGGAGCTCCATGTGGAAACTTTTGTTTTGTGTTGTCTTGTACATAAAGGTAGCATTCAGAAAAAAACAACATGGAACATATAAACCTCACTCAGAAGTGTTATTGCAGAGCAACACAAACAGCACGCAGAAGTATAAATGCATGGCTACGTGCAAGGCATGCGTTGTGGGTCACATGATTACTCGACGCAGAAGTATAAATCAGTCTTAGGTCTTACTGGTCAACCATTTTACAAGGCTAGTGGCTAATTCTTACAAATTTGTTCGGGTTCAGTGGCGTGGCACCAAATCCTGCCTTTAAATCCAACCGTCATTGAGAGATTAGCAAATTATACTAAATTGTATGAATGAGATCGTACAAACTCGATTTGAATTAGCCACTAAAACAAAAAGTAACGCATTGACATGAGATTGTGTTGTCAAGTTCCCAAGAGTTAAACAGTAGAGTTTTACAATTGTTGAATCCATTCAGCCGATCTCCCGGTCTGGGGGAACACTTTTAGCTTAGCTTAGCATAATAATTGAAACTAATTAGATCATTATCATCTCACTCATAAAAAAGTTTAAAAAAAAGTTTCAATAATTTTCTTATTTAAAGCTTGACAATTACCTTAACTGATTGAATCAGTTTAGACCATTAGCAACTTACTCAAAGTTTACATTTTTTAATGTTAAAAAAAGAGTTTTGAGAATTTTCCTATTTAAAGCTTGACAATTCTGTAGATACATTGTGTACTAAGTGTAATAATCAAGGCACTGTGAAATATCATTGCATCTACTGCAGCCATGGTACTGCAGCAAAGTTCTTGATTATTATGACAGAGAGTGTACTTTCTATCCATTTCAGCCTAGAAAATAGCAACTTTACAGAAGAAGAGTCATGATTTAAATAAGACAATCATCAAACCTATCTGCAATTTTTGAACCAGATGATAATGGTCGTTTGATTGAATAATTTATGCTAAGCTAAGCTAAAAGTGCTCCCTCCAGACTTGGAGATTGGCTGAATGGATAGAGAAAAATGGTAAAACTCAACTGTTTTACTCTGGGGGACTTAGAGTAGCTGAAAAGGCTTTCTGAAAGCATCTCAAAAAACAAATAGTTTTCTTTGCTTTTACCATGTTTTAATAACCTGCCTTTAATTTAATGTTGAGGTTTCTGACATGAGTCCTGTGAAAGAGCCTTCACTCACTGGTCTCTTCAGGCTTCTATTCCAACACCATAACAACAGGTTATCTTGTTGAAAAAAAGCCACCAACGCTCACCAGTTTCACACACCCACGCATACGCGCACACACAAGTCATTAGAGATTTCTGCTATTCATTATGTTTGACGATAGATGAAAACTGCTGCATTTAAAAGCCAACCAAGTCCAAGAGTGAACAAAATGATACATAATGAATGGGGGCAGTTTGCTTTCTCAAGCACACCCATTAATAATTTACATGACCTCCAAATAATAAATTAACAAATGAATAAATAAACAAGCAGGCAAGCAAACATCAACAAACCCGTTTTATTTTTTTCCTCCCCCATTATGGAAAAATATCATTGATATAATAGTCTTTTTTTTCACAGAATTAGTCCTTGTGAGGGCTTAATAAGTTTATTATATTTTTAAATGTATTTATTTATTTATTTTTTGGTCTCTCAAATGTGGCTTTCAGAAACTCAATTTCATTACCTTATCCAAATGAAAATCGTTCTGTTTGAATGACTGATGCTTTCAAGGTTTTCCGAGTTTCAAGCGCAGAATAGATCAAGTTCCATATTCAGAAAAAGCACAAAGGAAAAGCGCAAAGGGGCTTGGCAAAAGTGGACATAAATGGATAGCACAGTGTTTTGCAAAAGTGAGCGCTGATAAAGAATGTGCATGGTTACAGCACAGTGGCATTGTGCCCTTCCATTTTCGGGAGTCTGGAGTCCTGCACTGTTCCCATGGTGACCAAAAGTGGGCGACTGTCCTCAGGGCCACTTGCACGGGCCAAAGAGATGGGCCTCTGTTGGCCGGGATGAGGCGGGGGAAGCTGGGGCCCTTGCATTGGCTCCATAGGCAGGCCCTGCTCCTGGTAGCCATACCCGATATTCCCACAAGGGAAGCGGCGTAGTCTGTAGAGTGGAACTGGTGCTAGGGTAGCTGAATCCAAGAGTAAAGGGGCAGGGGCAGGTGGAGGAGGTGGAGGCAAGAGTGGTCGACACAGGCCTTGTTGTTGCTGCTGCTGTTGACGCTGGAGCTGCTGTTGGTACTGCTGTTGTTTGTGCTGTTGCTGCAGGCCCAGAGCTTCCGCTACTGTCACAGTCCGGCATGCTTGTTCCTGACCTTCACCAGGGATCCTTGGACCACTTGTCTGCCTTTGTGCCTGTACCTGCTGCCTCTTCTGTTGCTGCTGTAGAAACCACGAGCCATAGGTGGGGTTCCACAAGTTGGTGGGCTTCCTGTTGCGGCTTTCCTTCTCTGATGAGTGGGCCTGCATGAAGCCCAAATTCACATGCCCTCCATCCTGGGCGTTTGTTGTTGTAGATGAAGGTTTAGAAGCTGGTACGGGAGCAGTGACTACTGGGGTTTGAAGATGGTGATGAGGGTGAGGCTGAGATGGGGGGACAGGTGGTAGTTTGCTGTCAGTGGAGAGGTTGGCCATAAGAATAGCCTCCCCATCTTTTTTCGTTTGAGCGGATTGGGTGGCAGATGGAACATCCTCTGTGCCCTGAGGGGACACAAGCAAGGATGGGGCAGAAGGATCTTCAGGGCGCATGGGTACCCTCTCCTCTTCCTCAGGGATAGGGCCATACTCGACAGGCAAAGGCACATTCACCACATCTGGATCCTAGGGAAATTGAAAGTCTGTTATCTACCCAACCAACACTGGTGATAAAACAAATCTAATGGCTAATTTCCACTGCACAGTGTGGTTTGATACAGTCAAATATGGCATGTGATTTTTCAGTACAGTATGGAACCAAAATGGGAGCAAGACTCGCTGCCGAATGCTATTGGTTTACAGAAAATTGGGTCACACTTTTATTTTGATGGTCCGTTTGTTGAATTTAAGTTACATTGCAACTAATTATCATTAGATTATAGGTAGACTGTTAGGTTGGGGTTAGGGTTAGCTGACATGTACTTGCAAAGTTTCTTATAGTCAGTTAATTGTCTGTTGAAGGAGCAGTATCAACAGATAATAAGCAGACAGTCTACTAATACTCAAATGGACCATCAAAATAAAATGTTACTGAAAGTTGTCACTTGCACGTGAAACAAACTAGGCAATCAACAATACCGGAAGCACAACTTTTAAATAAATCATCGAGAAATGCAATGTCTGACTGCAGAAATGAATGATACTCAACTCTAGCTCTAACAAAGCTTGTTTTCTTGTGACAGTCACATGCCTAGAAGCAACAACAGTATCTGCTGTAAGTCTTCCATTGTTGTTTATGGGACCATTAGGATGTCAAGCCCCACTTTCACTCGTATGCAATGAGATCACCAGCAACCTTTATGGCTGTTTCTGGTGGACAAGATCAGACATCATCCTGTCAGTCAAACTATGTAACTACCGTAAAAATCAATAACTTGTGTGTTACACACAGGGCTGGAACAAACTGAACTGGCGTCTAGGCAAATGACGATAATGCCGACCTCACGGGGTTCATGCCAATCCTCGCAAAAGTGAAGAGTGGGGAGGAGGGGGTTTGTCATGGACATTAAAGTGTCCTATTTGAGAAGTGAGGAGCGGGGGTGGGGGGTATAGCTGACGTCAGGGATGAAAGTAAAGAGCATGGTTGGGGCAGAGGTTGTCGCAGACACCACCCTGACTACTCTGCCGCCCAAGGCAGCCACCTAGGTCACCTCTATGGATGTGCCGGCCCTGGTTACACATTATATCTCTCAATAATGCCTCATCCAATCATGGTCTTCTGTAGCAGTTCCCAATATATTCTTATTCTGGACACCAAATATCCTCCAAAAATGACAGTGACCTCTTTGTTTACAAGTTTGTGGGTATTGTCGTCACATGTGATTTGCGTTTGAATGCCAGAGGTGGTAATTTATTAGGTCAGATAGGACTTCGTCTTCGTTTCATATGAATTACAAAACTGGAGAACATTTGTTTATAGGTGTAGTTGGTTCATTTAAAGTAGAGATTGCAAGCTTTATGTATATGCAAGTATTCACAGAGATTTCAGCTTATTTGCTGACCCCAGAGGGTTCATAGCAATGAAGATGCAGAAACTAATCTGGATACCACCTTAGAAACCAGGAAAAACTTTGTGTATTCTATGGTATTTACCTGTACCAAACCACACTGGAAAGAGGCAAAACAAACTTACTGTTGCATAGCATGAAAATACACAACTTTGAGAGTTAGTACCTGCAGACAATAATCAATCCTCTCCAGAATAGTAGAGAAATTTGGTCGGTCCTCTGGTTGATGCTGCCAGCTCTGTGTCATTATCCGGTACCTATTTCCATAGAAAATAATAAATGAATTTTTATTAGATATCACAGTATTACTGTCTCGATTGAATGAGTTATTTCAAAGATTAAAAAAAAGCTTTCCTCGGACTTCGTTTCAAAGAACAACTCTGCAACATGATCCCCTGATTAGATTAGAAACTAAATTAAAAATTCCAGCTAGGGAAGTTTTATTATTTGATTAGCCTGTTTTCAGTTGCACAAATCAAAGCAAAGGGAAACTAAGTGTAAGGATGGCTATATCTCTCCATAATATTAAACCCTGAGAACTGTTATGGAACTCCACACGAGACAAGACCATGAGAATGGTCAAGCACTAAAACAATAAACTTTCTAATCTGAGAAGAAGATCAGCTAGCTAACCAGTTGTTCAGGTTGTCTCGCTCATGCATCCTGAGCCACCCTCTTTGCCCTGGACTTTACCTTCTCCACCAGAGCAGCTCCACACAGAATGTCTAAGTTTTAATATGGTGTATCTTGTGGCTCTATATTCATGTTTGGTGTCATTTTAAATGTCTATGTGTGATTGGTAAAGTGGTCCTAATTTCACTATAATATTTTACAATCTCTCTAATGTCAGTTAATTTAGGTTTTGATTTTGATAAGATCTTTGCCACATGCTCCACTCCAGGGAAAATGGTCTTCACATCAACTCATGACCAGGCAAGAGTCTTGGTGAAGCTTTCATTGTCTTAAATTTATGGTGATTTGAGTATTTAGATGAAAGGTGCAGAAGTGTCTGGGGAATTCTGTAGCCAGGATACCCCGCTGCAGTGTATAAGTCTCTGAGCTCTGCATCAGGACTTATATGATGCAATGTATGGTTCAATGAATGGAGCATAGGCAAAGTATTAGAGACCTGTTGATTTCTGACAATCACTGACTTAGTATGATATAATCTAGTGGCTAAATCAAACTTTCTTTAAGTATAAGCAAGCATGGGGCGGCTTAATATTACTTAAAGGAAATTAGCTTACAGTTATATCCTCTATCAAAAGAACCATATAATCTAGGGGCTAAATCAAACTTTCTTTAAGTATGAGCACGCATGGGACTGCCTAATATTACTTAAAGGAAATTAGCTAACAGTTATATCCTCTATCTAAGAACCAGAACTGGCGAGGATGTATCCGTGAGCAGATGTATGTAGCTGGCCAGCATACTGACTCTAAGCGACTTTGGGTAAACGATGAACCATGAACTCAAAATAAGGATTTATTAGGTTAATCGATCTAAATTGGACCAAATCACAACCTATAAGGTGATCAGCTTGAATTAGACGAATCTAAAGTAAAATTATTATGAATTGGTGTCAGATTAAATTCTGACTTGGAAACAAATTAAAATATATTTTAAAAAATTTAAATATTTATTTTCACATTTGCTAAAAAGGCTTAGACATATTTAACCTTCACCCATACAGTTAGTTTCATCATAGGACTACATAACCCTTGGACCCTTACATAAGCATTGAAATGCATATGTATGAAACATATTCTTCCTATTTAAGAAGAAATTAAGGTTGTCCAAATTTTAATAACCCTGTATAATTGGGTGTGCATAAAAAGACCACTCACACTGGCCCAGGGCAGTTCTTGGGTGGGTCCATCCGGCCTCCATTAGTAACAAACTCCAATACCTCTTGGTTACTGCGGCTTGGGTATGGCATATAGCCCAGTGAGAAGATCTCCCACAGCAAAACTCCAAATGACCTGAAAATCATATAAAATGGGGGAAAAGTGAAGGGTTGAGTGAGATGAAAGCATAGTAATTATGGAAAAAGAGTATAGTGTGAAACACAGTGGGGCTGCTGTAGCATATGACAGAATGAGAAGCAAATGAGTCTTTTAAATATGTAATTATATTACAGAGCTCACCATGTATCTGTCTTTGAGGTAAAGATTCCTTCCATGAAGGCCTCAGGAGGCATCCATTTGACTGGCAGCATAGCGCGGCCTCCTTTCCTGTAATAGCTGGCTCTGTGGAAGAAACAGACAAAAAAGAGACATTGTAGACAAAAGCAGAGTGGAGTGACTTATTAAGTCCAGTCGCAGATCAGAGAGTGAAAAAATCAGGGGGGAAAGAAAGGAGCTGGAAAGTCATAATGGAGGAACATTACGTGCAACTTCTGCGAGGATGGGAAGCTGGCCATTTGCTCACCATGTTCTCTGAAGGCTTGATCTGATTCTTAGTCACTAAATGGTTCATTAAATGAAGCCTGTGATTAATTGTGTGCATATAGCTTGGCTTTGTGGTAAAAGAAGGAGCTGTGATTATAAAATGGTTGCCGTTCATTTAAAATGCGAGTCCAATGCTTGAATAATCTAATTGTTCTCCTCTGCGAGGCTAGAATTAAAGAGAAAAGTTTACGTACATTTTATGGAAAGTTACTGACCTAGTTCATTTGTGAAGTCTAGCTTCATTTGCATGTTCTACTCGTGATTTAAAATATGCAAATGTTCTAGACAAGCAAAGGAAATTAAATAAAACTGCATGAATTCACAACCATCCAGTTGATTTTCAGTAGGATGTGTTAAAAAGGGTTAGGATATATAGTGTTCTGTTTTTTTTTTTGGAAATTGACTGGCCTATTTAATTCAGATGACCTGCTTAATTCAAATGTCTTAATCGTCCTATAAAATATGCAGATGTTCTGGACAAGCAAAGTAAATTAAATGTTGACTCCATGCCCAGCCACTAGATCCCTCTAAATTGAGTCATAAAAAGGGCTGTGTTTATGGAAAATGCTTGATCTTTTAGAAGTTTTGCTTGAATTACTTGTTTTAATTTTAATTAATTATTAATATATGCTTATACATGTAGATGGTATAGACTGGTTAATTTAATTTCCTGAGATCAACTGTTAGTCAGAACTGCCACAGCCATATCACCCTTCAGCCCAAGACTCGATTACCCACTGAAGCTACTGTAAGTAGGGCTGAGCCTGGTTAGTACATGGATGGGAGACCACATGGGAAAACTAGGTTGATGTTAAAAGTAGTGTTAGCAAGGCTAGGACGAGGTGCTCAATCGGTCTGTGTGAGTCCTGATGCCCCAGTATAGTGACGGGGACACTATACTGTTAGTGAGCACCGTCTTTCGGATAAGACATTAAACTGAGGTCCTGACTATCTCTGGGGTCATTAAAAATCCCATGGCACTTCTCGTAAAGAGTAGGGGTGTAACCCCAGTGTTAAATTCTCTTCATCGGTCTTAACCCATCATGGCCTACCAATCATCCCCATCCACCAAATTGGCTCTATCACTGTCTCTCCACTCCACCTATAGCTTGTGTGTGGTGAGCGCACTGGCGCTGTTGTTCTGTGGCTGCCGTCGCATCATCCAAGTGGATGGTGCACACTGATGGTGGTGTGGAGAGACCCCTTCATGATTGTAAAGTGCTTTGGGTGTATGGCCGTACACAATAAATGCACTATATAAATACACATTACATTCCTATTCCTATTAGATTGAATCTAGCAATCTCAAAGGCTAGTTACTAACTCCGAAGTGTTGCTGCAACAGCATTCTTGTTGATTCTGGAACAACATTCTTATCAGTCTGTTTTTAGGCAAAAGCACCAATTGTGATTATAATCAGTATGGATGCCCCGGACAATAGGCAGGAAACCGATATGGGCCAATATTCACATTTTGTGACTTGATGTGTAGGCCTACTCGCTGAACCTGACCGTTTTTGTGAAATGATCACAATGTGATTGTTTACAAGATAACAAGCAGAGGAAAACACACATGCATAAATGATGCATGGGCAATTGCTGCGCTTGCATCACAGCAGCTAAAATATATCCACAGTTGTGGTGTGAGCAATTGTAGATCCAATGAGTTTAGCTGCCAGGATGCGAGGGGAATATTTACCCCTATCTAGTGTCTTATCCCACCTTATGACCTTTTCCGGGAATTCCTTTTAGTAGATTTATAGGTGCATATTTTAACTTATGCATCAAATATGTGCTGCAAAATGTTTCTTCTTTGTTGATACCTGTTGAATTCCAATTTGTATGGTTTCTTACCATTTGCTTAGGCCTTTTTATCTATTGTTTTTTGTAAAGCTGCTACTGTTCACTGAATATTCAAACTAAACGATTATACGAGCTGTGTTTAAAGGATTATAATGCAACACCCTTAAATTATTCTCCTAGGTAAACAGAAATCACAATTTAAAGTACCTAGTACATGTCAGACAAAGTTATTTGTCATTCTTCATTTCAAGGCAAAATAAGTTTTAAAAGGCTGAGTGACTGTATACTGTTTTTGAACTCCATGCTGAAGTAGGGTAGGGTTGTAAACGGGTCATTCACACTGCTCACTTATATGCCTCAAACAAATGATCTGGGCTGTGAGTGAAGAAGAATAGCTGAAGAACAGTAAACATATGTCAGTCTGAGGCAGCTATGTTTAGAGAGTTGGACTTGTGTTTGATAGTTTGCAGGATCGAGTCCCGGCACCATCAGGATTTGTAGGTGTTGGCAGTATAATATAATGATCACTCTCACCAGCCTCATTGACAAGGCTGAGGTGAGTCCCTTGAGCAAGGCACCAACTGCTTTCTGGGAGCTGCAGCAATGACTGCCCACTGCTTCGCGTGTGTGTTCACTGCTGTGTGTGTGCACTTGGATGGGTTAAATGCAGAGCACAAATTCCGAGTATGCCATTCTCCATTCACCCATACTTGCCAACACTCCCGTTTTTCCCGGGAGTCTCCCATATTTCAGACCCATCTCCCATATTGTTATGTCCCCATGTGCACCGAACCCAACGCGCAACCATCTTCATACCCTTTTTGTGTGATGTTTGACCTCCATTAAGTCTTTAAAATCTCTCTGCGAGTGACCACACAGGTGCAGATACATCGGTAACACTTTATTTTTATGGTCCATTTCAGTATTAGAAGACTGTCTGCTCAATATCTGTTGATACTGCTGCTAAACAGACATTTAACTGACTATAAGAAACTTTGCAAGTACATGTCAACTTACACTAACCCTCACCCCAACCTAACAGTCTACTTATAATCTAATGAGAATTAGTTGGCATGTAGATGTAATGTAACTTAACGGACCATCAAAATAAAGTGTGACCGATACATCTGTACCAGCTTTGCATCTTGACCATCCAGTGTAATCATGTTGCTAACTTCGAGTTGTTGTCTTGGATGTTGTTGTCTTGTCTGACCCCCATGAATATAAGATATGAATCAAATCGCAAGTCAAATAAAGCAGAGTTCCAGAACACACGAACCAATAGAGTAATTAACAGAAACAATAGTAGCTCAAAGTTTGCTTTGGTGAGGAATTTTGTTCAACGTTCAATTCGTTCGTCAATTACATTTGAAGTATACCGGAGCCTTAACTGTCATAACTGGAGTTAATGGTGCTTAAGGTAAAGGCACAAGTATATCAAGTTTAGGCCATAGTTAAAAAATAAGCTAAATGTTACATTTTGATTATTTACGTTTTTATTGTGATTAAATTAAGGGATTTTTGGATGAGTTGACACATGTAGAAAATGCTTAAATTAAGATGCTAGGTTTATGCAAACAAACAACACTGTTTGGTGAATATTCATGGTCTAAAAATGATCTTCACTATGCTTTTGATGATGTATGAGAAATATGATACATGCAAGTAAGCATCAAGTTAAGCCATTGTCTCAGCAGTACCACCCTTGCATTTACATGTATATATTTGGCAGATGCATTTATCCACAGTGACATTCATTAAATTCAAGGTGATTCAGAAACTTGAAAAGCATAAACCTGCTTAAGCTGGCAAAATAGTAGGCATCCTATCATTTTTTAAATAAAAATAATCATATCCAGAATAAATCTGTGCCATGAAAATAACTTTTTAAGCACAGTTAACATAGTTATTATTAATTTATTATGGTAACATTGTGCAATGGGGTCGTTTAGTAATGCATAACGAATAATTAGCAACAAATGTCACTGAAATTATAAATGTTTGTTAATACTAGAATAAACATTGACCTATTCGGTGTCAGTAAGCTCAGTTCACATAATGATTAATACATGAATCAAATCCAAAGTTACATTTGTTGATGTTAAAATTAAGTTCACTTATATTAACACGTTTTATTTAATTAGTTTGAAAATGTAATGAACTAATGTTAAACCTTGTAAAATCGCTACCAAAGTTTTACCAAAACTATTTACACAAATAATATCATCATAATTTACTCTTAAATTATTATACTTATGTCTTTGGGGCAAGTTTTTATTATACTTTGGGGCGTAGCCCCAAATAAGTCTTTTTATTAAGCTTCATCAGTAGTTACAACTATTCAGTTTCGCAAATCAGTTGTATTGTTACCTCATCAGCTTCAGCTCCTTAAAAATGATGAATGAATGATGACAGTGCAGTGGCGGGAATTTTTTAACACTTGTCGTGGGACAACAGTCGCACTACCACCTGCCAATAGAAACAGGTACTGCTGAACAGCTGAGTATTCAAATACCCAACCAGTGATGTATGTGGCAATTTTAAATACTTGGATAACAAAATAAATGTAATACAACCTATTTTATGCAACATATTCCAAAAGATTGGGGGCTTTTGACAATACAACAAGCCCCCAATGCTTTAGCCCCTTGAGCCCCCTCTCGCAATGCCACAGATTGTTAATTAGTTTTATCAATTCTATTTGTTTTCCAAGTACTCCCCAAATGCTGTTTAATGGAGAGATTTTTTCAACACATTTTGTAAACATCACAATTTATAATAATTTAAATAATAATAATAATAATAATAATAATAATAATAATAATATATATATTAAAAAAAAAAATATATATATATATATATATATATATATATATATATATATATATATATATATATATATATATATATATATATAATTGTACAACTTGTCACATATCATCAATAAGACTTGGAACTCAATAACATCAACCTACACTAGAAACCTCCATAAACAATTTTGGCAACCTCCCAGTGTAGGTGATAATACTGTGTAGGTGAGTTCCGCACTGGCAAGCACCACATATTCACTCAAAAAAAAACATTTTCACATTTCTCATGGTGTGATTGTTGTGAGTCTGAAACCATTTTCCTCATTCCGGGCTGATGTTATCAAGATCTAGTTCCAATATCTGACCCTATGCTGACAACAGTGCAAAATAAATAAAGTGAGAGAGAAGGGGGGAAAACAGAGACAAATAGGTCTTGTTTTTTTGCCATCAGCTATCCTGAGGCTGCTGAAGCAATAATCTTGTGGGGGTATTATGCTGTGCATTTATCACACACAAAAAAGAAGTAAAAAGAGAGACTGAGGCCACAGAGATATACTGCCTGCTATCTCCCAAACAAAAGCATTTGCACTTTTGACAAAATCTTGATGATGCTGGACTTATCGGGCTCTTTCTAAACAAGCGTGTGGCCTTCTGGGATTGTCAGCTATAGGCCTGTTCTACCTTCCAATGGAAAACACACACTCACTCACATACACACAACACATACCATCATTACACTCAAGTTTCCGGCAATCTCACTCACGAGAAAGGATCTCAGAAGCCAGGACTCAAGGGAAAGCAACAATGAAACTCTTTGAAGTATGAAATCAAGAACATCACAGAGAACCTTTGTATTTGCTACTGAATATCGACTCCCAGGTGGTATGCATTGCTGCCACAGGCGAGGAATTTGAGGAGAAATGATGAGGCGGGGAGGCAAAGTTTAGCATAGGGAAGACGCTAAGTTCATAAACTCAACTAATGCAGAAATCTAGATAAATAATGCGCGGAATTTGATGTCTGATTTTGTATATTCTTTACATACATAGGAGTAGGGAAAAAAATATATTCATTGCGATTCTTTATCTAATGATTCTAAACCGATTCTCAAAATGTGGCTGTTCAAATAAGCAAAACCTTGAGTCATCATAGATACAACACTTTGAAGTCAGATGTGCGAACAGCTTTCAAAAGTTTACACAGCTGATGATTGATAATAAAGCGTGTTGGGCATGTCGTTCCCGGGAGAGAGCCCTGAGCTCAGAAGATGCTCAGAAGGCTTTGACAGATTATAGGGATTGCTATGAAGAGATATACTGCTGACTAAGAGCTCATCTATGGTGCCAATTTGGTTGAGTCAATTCACTTATGTATGCAATTCACTTATGTATTCCACAGTCTTTGGACTGTGGAAGGACACAGGGGAATCTGGGGGAAACCCACGCGGGTACGGACAGAACATCTAAACTCTGCACAGAAACGTCGACTGGCCTAGTAAAGGCTTGAACCAGTGACATTCCTGCTGTGCAACATTATGAAGCTGCAGACCCAACTGGACGCTCAGACCAGCACTTCCAGACCTATTGTTAGGGTTAGTGTTACGGTCATGTGTCCGATGTTGCTACTTGTAAGTGCTGGTTTGAGCATGCAGTTGCGAGATGTCATCAATGCAGTCTGTAACCACGATGACATACTGGATGGACCAGGTCCACTACGTAGTGGACATTGGACCACCCTCTAAGGTAACACCCATGCTACTGTGATGGTTGGGTTTAAGGTAGGGGGAGGTGTAGGCGATCGTCCATTATGTAGTGGACCAGGTCCAGTATGTCATTGGTTGCTGCAGCATGGTGTGTGTCTGCAGTTGGGTCTCTGGGCCTGTAGCTTCAACCTAATCTTGCTGTGAGGCAACATTTTTAAATACACAGCCAAGACATTACACCGTAATAATATATACATGTAAAAATGAGCCATGTTTGACCTGAGCTCAAACAAACCTTGTCGTCATCTTAATAAACAGCCACAAAGTAGCACCGTAGTGGTTTACAAGGCTGTCTAAAGCGCGAGTGGTTTCGCTTTCTCATGTGAGCTCGCCGCGCAAATATATTTGAAATGACGAACTTCTTGAGGTCATGATAATAACATGCGCATCATTATTAAAAGTTCTTCTTACATTCGATCCTTTCAGAAATGGACAAACCCGAGAGTGACGCAAAAAAACAAAGGAGAAGCCGGTAAAAAAGCTAATTATATTTTTCAGCAACCTAAAAGATGAACAAACTGCAATGTTTAAATAATATCATCACCTTTTGGACTATTATGAACTTGGATTGACGAAATTACTTTCTAACAAGTGGTTACATGTGCTGGCAAAGATTAAAGATACAGGTGAGAGGTTTGCACTGACTCTGGACTATGTTGCGTGTTGTTTTTGAACCGAAATAAGAACTAAATATATGCTGTGTTTAGTTTTCTGTAATTGGTAGCATATTGGAGACTGTAAGGGTTTGAATGTGTTCATATATGTTGCATTTATTTATTTTATATAATCGCAGACGTTACAGTAGGCTATTTTGCATTTTTAATTATCATTGATCTACAGTTATAATCAAATATTGTTCATAGAAAGGTTAGTAATGAACATTTATACACAAGTATTTATATGTATAAAGCATCTATTTTGCGAGAAGTGCTTCTCATATGATATGTGAACGACCCGTACAGCTTTACTTTGACATTTCCTCGAGCGAGAATGACATTGACTGAAATATTCTGTCTATTGTCTATTGGTACCCTTTTGGCAGTGGAAATGCAAGCCTGATAAAGGTGACCCATACCGTATCGTACTGTACCACTCCATTGTAGTGATAATTGGATTCATCAAATATTAACATATTTTGATATTGACATTAATATTGATATTTTAGCCTCACATGAGGGCACCAATTAATGTAGTCATAACAGATAAATAACTCCTTTTAAATGGGGCACCAGACAGCTTTGACTGTCAAAATAATTAACAATCAAATATTGTTAATTAAAATATACAAATGTAAAGGTGTTTATTATCTGGCCAAATCTGAAGGATAATTACATCGTCTGACTTGTAGAGCCTTTTACTGTATTATCAACACGAGGAAGACACAATTGCAATGAATGTGTATTTATTAACAAAAGAGTAAACAAGAGTAACTAAAATTACTAAATGTACAATAAATGAAGTGCATAGGTGAGTCATGAAGGTGATTAAGTTAAGGATTATGATTAATAACTCTTTCTAAAGACAAGCTAGAGTCTGATCAGGTAAACCTAAATTAACAAAGAACTAAGGAAGTTTTTGTTATTAATAAATATCAGTTATAAACATCTAATTAACTAGAATATTTTACACTGAACACACTATGACAAGGTCAGAGGTAGATATTTATAAAGTACTAGAGACCCATACTTTAGTGAAAGTACAAGTGCTCTATCAAAAAGTGACTTGAGTAGAAGTTGAAGTGCTCTTTAAGCACCATACTTAAGTGGAACTACTAAAGTATTCAACATTTTTTGTACTTAAGTATTGCAAGTAGTTTATTTTAAAATTTACGACTCAAGTATCGAAAGTAAAAGTACAAGTATTGTGTGATGTAGTTATTAAAGAAAGCAGTCAAAAGACATCATATTGTTTTGTTTATTTTAAATATCTTATTTTGGGGCATGTGATTAAGCAGAACGAAAAGAAACATGGCTTACGATACTGTTTTTCTCTCGCGCTTGAACCACATATCTGACAGATTATAACAGCTTTAACACACACCTTTCAAAGTTGTGTGTCACAAAAACACTCCGTAATCCACTCAAAACGCTATTGAAACCCATTTTCGGATTGCAAATTACCAGTTGTAAACGCTGTGAACGAAAGTTCTAAACATTCTACCGGAAGACGCTGGTCACTATGGCGCCCTCCATGTAGTAGCCAAGAAAAGGTCTATCATTGTAACGTGAGGTGTGTGAATGTACACTGGTCTCAAGGTTTGGTTCGGTTACGATTATCATGCCATTGATTTGGTTCAATTCAATATCTAGGTGCATCTCGGTGCATTGGCGATGCTTTCCATACATAATCAGATTTTCTTTACAACACAAGAATTTTTTTTATTAAAATCTATTAATATATTTATATTTATATATTATTTGTAATACAATTTTGTTATTTGATACAGCAGTAAGATATATGAACCGTACTCTTAATTTGACCTGCTCAAAGAAAACACTCTTTCTGAATGTATCAGACAAAATGCATGCACACAACATGCACAGAAAACAGCATTAGCATTTATAGCAAATAAACTCATGTAAATATTATCCCGCTTGCTTTTTGAGCGCTGACAGGCGAGGTCTTACACCCCTATGATTGGTTATTGGTCTTCACCTGCTCAACAGAAAGGGCGGCAATCGGCTTTAGAAATGAAAGCGCTGTTCAACGATGGCGGGAAGAATAGTCGCGGTTACAGTCTGTATGCGCATAATATGCGGGTATCATAGGTAATCCATATTAGACACAATGGAGAAAACTCGCACCTCAGGCACGCTTGTGTCAGGATCCACAAGTATCGCTTTAACAGCCAAGAGGAGAGGAAGTTACCTCACAAACACCAGCGGGTCAAACGTCCAAAGTGAAAGAGAGAGAGGCAGAGATGGAGTTTTACAGCATTTCTCTGTAGTAGTGAAATAGCGGCTCTTGTGCTGTGCCGCCTTCATTGTAGTAAGAGTGCTATTTACTCGCCCTCGCCTCCTTCGTCATAGTATTCTACAGCGACATCGCGCCTAGGAGATAAATTATGTCAGTATGTAATAACTAGTTATGATCTATTACTGAACCGATATCAATAATTTTGACACCCCTAGTAACAATAAATGTCTATCAGAGTAAAAGTATTAAACTCATCAAAAATATGTACTGAAGTAAAAGGGAAAGTAGGAGAAAAAAACAATACTCTAGTAGAGTACACATACAGCCTTTTAGTACTTAAGTACAGTAGTGAAGTAGTTCTACTTCGTTACTATACATCTCTGCTTAGAGGGTTGGAAAGTGGTATATTTACATTTCTGCTGTTGATGCAGTCGTTGGAAGAAGTTGGATCTACTTGCAGGTCTTAAAGCATGGAATGAGCAGACTTGGCTCTCTTGAGCTTTAAGAAGAGGAAATCTGAAAATTCTGGAACACGCAGAACTGGATATTTCTAGAGGTGGTGGTTGTTTCTGCCGTTGATGCAGTGGTTGGAAGAAGTTGGATTTTCGTGCAGGTCTTGAAGCATGGAATGAGCAGACTTAGCTCTCTTGAAAAGATATGTAGATTCTGGGACACGCATAACTGGATATTTCAAGAGGTGGTGGTTCTAATGTCGGGCATACACCGACGTCTTTATCCTTGAAGGTAGAGTTCCTGGAAATCTGGTACATGCAGGTTTCTGGAGGTGGTAGTCTTGAAGTTATGGTTTCAGACACCTTGGAAAAAGTACTGTGAATCCAATCACCATGAAAAGACTTGCTGGAACATGCAGCAAAGTTCTGAAGTCTTTGAACGATTCGGATAGCCTTGTGTGTCAGGCCTTCCTTCACTTCTATTCCTGTTTCCTCCGAGTTACTCTCCCCTTCCTCTTTTCCATGTACCACCACTTTTTTTAGTTACAAGCTCTCCTTGGCTCTCCATCTTTTAGAGCAGTGTTTCCCAACCCTGTTCCTGGAGGCACATTAATAGAACATATTTTGGATGTCTCCCTTATCTCACCCATTCACTTCAGGTTTTGGAGTCTCTTCTTATGTTCTGGTGAGTTGATTCAGGTGTATTGGATTAGGGAGAGCTTGAAAATGTGTACTGTTGGTGTGCCTTCAGGAACAGGGTTGGGAAACATTGTTTTAGAGAATGTTTTTATCCTTTTTCTGGATTAATAAGATGTCGCCTTTCAAATCCAGCATTGTGATTGGATTATCCTGTGAGTTGGTCACTGAAAGGTGTCATCCATAGTGTGACTGGCATTTGCATACTCATAGTCCACAGTTAAACTGTTATTATATTTAAGAGTTTTAAATATGTTCCTATGCATAAATCACTTTCCAAACCACATCTAATTTACCCAAGACATTGTTTCCAAAACATGGAACATCACTATGTAATGTTGATCATTACCTAAGCATTCATATATAAACATCAATAAACAAGGTTTCATACAGTGGAGTATTTCAAGCAGTGCATATTAAATATATACATAATCGTTTGAAGTTATATGAAGTGAAATATTCCATTCTGTGTCCCTTTTGTGGGATAGTAGATTGTGATCCACGGCTCTCTCTGTGTCTGAGACGAAGTAGAATGTCGATTGGATCAAGAAGCCATTTTGCAAGTTCTGGGCTCTTAACACCTCTGTCCTTCAGATGAACAAAGGACAGATGGTCACTGTCTTAGGCCTCTCATATGAGTATGTGCTCAAAGCACGCTGCAGTGCCTCTAGAGTGTGTGTGTGTGGTCACGTGATGTGTGTTTTCAACGTTTTAATGTAGACGCAGAGGAAGGTCAGAATCAAAATGTAGGTCAAGAATAGTTTTGGCATCGGATTATGACCAGTATTGAATTGTATGGTGAAGTTCCTAAAGATTTCTACCTCTAATACATACTGTAAAGCCAAATATGTGGTGGTCCTAAGAAAATATTTCATTTATAAATCATTATAAACAGAGCTATAACTCATTTTAAGCATGGTCTTCATAGACCACCAAAAAAAAAACTTAAATATTAATACTCCCCTACTGAAAAAAAACAGCTTAAACCAGCCTAGGCTGGTTGGCTGGTTTTAGCTGGTCGACCAGCCTGGTGTTAGAGGGGTTTTGGCCATTTCCAGGCTGGTTTCCAGCCATTTCCAGTCTGGTCTTAGCTGGTCAGGCTGGAAAATGACCAGCTAAAACCAGCGTGACCAGCCTAGCCAGGCTGGGAGCCCAGCCAAAACCAGCTATGTGCAGCTTAAACCAGGCTGGTCAAGCTGGATTTAGCTGGTCATTTTCCAGCCTGACCAGCTAAGACCAGGCTGGCAATGGCTGGAAACCAGCCTGGAAATGGCCAAAACCCCTCTAAAACCAGGCTGGTCGACCAGCTAAAACCAGCCAACCAGCCTAGGCTGGTTTAAGCTGTTTTTTTCAGTAGGGTCACTTCATGAATTTAAACATTTATGAGTTAGCCAGCATAGAGCTAGATAATTTCGAAGCAAGCAAGGACTAAAAGTCACAACTCAAGAGGTCTTTATAACCATGTATAATTATGGCTCATTTAGGATCAACAGAGCCGAAATGCAAAATGAACAGAATTCCAACAATTATTCATATTAATAACATTTTTAGCACTCAAAACTGCAGTAGTCCTCAGCCAAACAGAGGAGTAGGCATAAAAACAGGAACATTGTTCATTCTAAATGATTTGGACTCCCGCAGCAACTGCCGTAAAAATGCATTGTTAAATATGCTGAGTTTGATACAAAGGCTGTATTTTGACAGCTTTGGTGGTGTTGAATATTTCTTTAGCTTTGATAATTTTAGGCATGGTGCTGTAAAGAGGATCATTTTCGAGATGCAGCTTGTCAGAAAGAGTTTTAGCACAGCAACAGTCTTACAGTTTACTGTCAACAAGCTAAAACCGTCTCCAAGACCTCTGTAAATTATCCAGATTAGCGCACCATGCTATGAATATTAAAGGATGAAAAACTAGAAAACTAGTCAGCTTCCCTAATTAGCTGTTAGACGAGCATCCTGGCTCATACCTAAATCTAATTAATTGTCAAAACAGTCGACTTAGTTAAATCAAACTAGTTAAAATGATGACATCACAGCATCCTTCATTCTCTAAAATGAGATCAAATATTCAGGTGAGCTTCCACTGTAATTCTCCTCATCCCCAATCGTATTTTCCTCACAGCTCCGAACTCCTGTCCTGTCTGCAGAGCTCAGCGGGAAAACGCAAGAAAAAATCAACATCAGCAATTAGAGCGTGCTTTTATGGCAATAACTCCAGAGGGAGTAAAAAAAAGTTCCATCTTTTTCCCTTTAGCTTTTCTCCGGCTAATAATACCCTTCTTTCACCAGCTAAGTGAGCCCTGTTTTCAGACACAGGTTCTGGTTGCGGTTGAGAGCCAGTCAAGCTCACAACAACTTTCATTTCATCACAGCGGCGCTGGCATATCCTCTGCTCAGTTATGTCAAAGGATGATTTACACTAGACAGCATCCTGAAAATAAGGCTTCTGAGAGACATGGACGTTGATGGTTGGACTGTTACCCAGCGCTAAATAGCATGACCTCACTTACCTTCTTATATTAAGGGTAGGTGGATGGATGTATGGATGGATGGATGGATAGGATTTAGATAGATAGATAGATAGATAGATAGATAGATAGATAGATAGATAGATAGATAGATAGATAGATAGATAGATAGATAGATAGATAGATAGAATATATTTAGGAGCATAACTAGCATGATTTCAGGTCACTGGCTGAAACTGCATACTTCCCTTTGATATAGTATAGGTGAGTCACAAATCCATACCTGGCCCCCTCACTATATAATTTAAACAATCTGTATACATTAAACAACAGAGGTGTCACTTTAAAATGCAAATATCTATAATGAAAGCATTTGATTGCTTTCCTAACAAGATCTAGATGTCTACATGAACTGACTGTTTTGAGGATTGCATAGGGACTGCGCCTGTAATGAAAAGGAAATGAATCGCGCCGTAT